>NC_090447.1:1227813827-1228113827 GCF_031143425.1 Pleurodeles waltl | reverse complement strand
TCTGTTCCTAATCTGTGTTTAGAGGGTTCTATATTTATCTAGAAAACAGTTAAAATAACTTATTACCGAACAATACTGTATTAATTAAAAGTATCAAAATGTTCATTGCAAACTGTCAGGTAGGAAGTTCATGTCTATTGAGGCACCCCACACATTGCTTGCCATGTGTTTCCTGAAACATTTGATTGCTGTTTTAGTTACAGAACAAGCCATCCCATATGGATGATCGGCTGTTCTTGGATCCATTGTGGCCACCTCATTCTTCATTCTGATTCGCTGCACAAGCATTAACAAACTTGTATGTCTCTATTCGAAAGTGTTTTTAAATGCACTTTTATGTTTGATTATTATCTCCTTTATGCAATGTAATGTGTCACCCAGTATTTTCAGGAACCGTACACCTTACCAGGAGATTCAACCTTGCACACCCTTCCTGAACTAGCTTCCAAAGTTTTTTCAAGTTCTTTTCCTGTAGAGTAAAAATCATTTGATCCCAGTTTGACTTATAAGAAGCCTGCTACGTGGCACTGATCAATGCATCATACTCCTTTCTTATACAGTTGTGGGCATCTTTCCCAGTAGTTCAGCCTAACAAACTCTTCGTCTTTACTGCTTTCGTCAGCTTCTTCCTAGCTGTTCGGCATTCACATGTCAAACCAGGGCTGTTATAACCACCATATTTCAAATTTGTGGCTCATTTGAAGGTCATTTCTGTGCTATCCCTATTAAGCCTGACAGCCTTAGAGTTGTCACCCCTAACTTTTAGCCTGCCTCCCTCCCTCCACTTTTTAGATACTGTTTTGCTGGTTTTAAGACTCTGCACACTTTACCACTGCTAATCAGTGCTAAAGTGCATATGCTCTCACCCTTTAAACATGATAACATTGGATCATACCCAACTGGACTATTCAATTTACTTATAAGGCTCTAGTACAATGCACTATATGTGCCCAGGGCCTGTAGATTAAATGCTACTAGTGAGCCTGCAGCACTGATTGTGCCACCCACTTAAGTAGCTCCTTAACCTTGTCTCAGGCCTGCCATTGCAAGGCCTGTGTGTGCATCTTCACTGCCAATTCGACTTGGCATTTAAAAGTACTTGCCAAGCCTAAAACTCCCCTTTTTCTACACATAAATCACCCCTAAGGTATGCCCTAGGTAACCCATAGGGCAGGGTGCTGTGTAGGCAAAAGGCAGGACCTGTGTAGTTTACATGTCCATGTAGTGTAAATTCATTTTGCACTGCTGTGAGGTCTGCTCCCTTCATAGGTTACCATTGGGACTACCCTCATATATTGTTTGAGTGGTACCTGCCAATCTGAAAGGAGTAGGAAGGTCATATTTAGTATGGCCAGAATGGTGATACAAAGTCCTGCTCACTGGTGAAGTTGGATTGAATATTACTAGTTTAGAAATGCCACTTTTAGAAAGAGAGCATTTCTCTGCACTTAAATCCTTCTGTGCCTTACAATCCACGTCTTGCTGGGTTCAGTTGTCAGCTCTCCTGTGCATTCACTCAGACACACCCCAAACACAGGATACTCAGCCTCACTTGCATACATCTGCATTTTGAATGGGTCTTCCTGGGCTGGTAGGGTGGAGGGCCTGACACTTACATGTCAAAGGATAGTAGCCAGCCCTCACACAAAGGACTGCTACACTCCCTACTGGGACCCTGGCAGACAGGATTGAACTGAAAGGGGACCTTGTGCACTTCTAAGTCACTCTTTGAAGTCTCCCCCACTTCAAAGGCACATTTGGGTATTTAAACAGGGCCTCTGCCCCTACCAACTCAGACACTTCCTGGAGAAGAGAACCTGCATCCTGCCAAGAAGACCTGCCTGGCTGCCCAAAGGACTCACCTGACTGCTTACTGTGAAGGACTGCTACCTTGCTGTTGCCCTGCTGTGTTGCTGCTCTCTGGCTGCGGTGAGAAGTGCTCTCCAAGGGCTTGGATAGAGCTTGCCTCCTGTTCCCTGAAGTCTCAGGACCAAAAAGACTTCATCTCTACAGGAAGGATTCCTTGTGCAGCAAAAATCAATGCACAGCCTGCCAGAAACGACGCACAGCCTGCATCGCGAGTGAAATATTCGACGACGCAGCCCGACTTTGCAGTGAGAAGATCGACGCAGCGCCATCATAGCGTCCGGAAATTCGACACACGGCCTACTGGATCGACACACGGCCGAGCCAGAACGACTCAGCCCGACTTCCAGAGAGGAATCGAAGCAGCACCTGCCGTGCAGTAGAAACTTCCACACAATGCCCGTTGGATTGATGCAGCCCCTGTGACTTCATCCTGTCAACACCGGAAATCCACGCATCGTCCCAGGGCGTCTGAAAACCCTGCAACCTGAAGAGGATCCACGACCGAGCGCCGGAAATTGATGCACAGCCGTCCCTGCGTGAAAACGAAACAACGCATCACTGTGTGCTGCCCGAGAAATCGACGCACACCTCCTTGTTTTCCACGCATCTCCTACTCTGCGGTTCTTTGCGGAGATTTCGAACGCAAACCAGGTACTTTTTGCTTGAAAGAGACATTTATTGCTTTTAAAAGACTAAAGTCACTTTATATCACTTTTACAGTGATATCTCAACATATACCTATTGCATCTTAATCGTTTCTGACCTGTATTTTATCAGGTAAATATTTTATATTGTTCTAAACACTGTGTGGTGTATTTTTGTGGTGCTATACTGTGTTATTGCATGATTTAATGCACAAATACTTTACTCATTGCCTTCTAAGTTAAGCCTGACTGCTCAGCGCCAAGCTACCAGAGGATAGGCACAGGATAATTTGGATTGTGTGTGATTTACCCTGACTAGAGTGAGGGTCCTTGCTTGGACAGGGGGTAACCTGACTGCCAACCAAAGACCCCATTTCTAACAATCTCCTATGTTGCTATTTAATGTGGGGTCCAGTTCAAAACACTTTGATGCTTTTCCAGGATTTTGAAAACTTCATTACATTCTTGTGAATATTTTGTGATGGATCTAATTGATTCACTGGTGGGTTTCTCTATGGTTTCTTGTAACAAGTGACTTTGCTTCTATCTCTTGCTCTTTTTAAGCCCATTGTGATTGCTTTCATGGGGTATCTTCTATCCCTGAATCGGTGAAGTATTTCTTTGTTGTGTCTGTCTTCTACTTCAACCTCTGAGCAGTTCACTTTATCCTTAAAAAAATCCCAGTAGGAGATGCTCCATTTTAAGCTTGCTTGAAGAAAACTGCTCCCAAGTAACATTAAATTTGCTGCTGTCGTTTTTTGTGTGTAGACCAATCCCGTGTGTACCAATCTTTCATTGATGTTGGTTTCATTGTCAAGGAAGGTTACCCTGGTGATACTGATATCATGTTAGCTTTAGATTTCCAGAATTCTAATTCAAGATTTTAAAAAAGCAATTAAACTCCTCCTTGGTTCAATCCCAAATTAGGAAGAGGTTGTTAATGAAATGGAGCTGTGCTAATATTTTACTGACAAAGTTATCATTCTCTACTGCCCATACATGTTTGTTTGGCTAAGTCTCAAAAAGAAACATAAACTTCCCCTGGCCATGTCCTGGGGACATTTTGTAAAAGAAAAAGAAGTAGGCATGCACTTCCCCCTCCGAGGGCTTTCAGGAGCCCCGGGAACCACCACCTCCTCTGGGCAATATCCGACAAAATATAGGGGAGTTCTGCAGAGCCCCTAAGAGAACGTCACCACCCTGCGGATGCAAATACATTTAAGAAGGGGGTCAATCGTGGCCCTGGGGACCACCACATTGAAAACAAGCCCCCATTTTGAAGTTGTATATGGCCCTGGGGACCACCACCCCCAGGGCAGGCTCCTGCTCCCTGCTGAGGTGCCCACCCTGAGGAGGTAGCTGCCTGCTTTCGCTTGGTGGTAGCTGACAGCTCCTACCAAGCAAAAGCAAACACTCAGGTTTTAGCAAGCGGGAGTTGTCAAAATGCTTCATCTTGCTGAAAGAAGAGTCTTCAACTACTTCCCTACCTGCAGACTTGCGTGGAGAGAAAGAGATGAAAACATTGCTCAGAACATAGAGAGATGCCACTTGCAGCAGCTCCCTGCGCATGGGAGCAATGCAGATTCCCACAGGATATGGGGAGCCAGGTAGGACCACACGGCATTGAGGTTCCCCCGCAGGCCTCTTTGTCCCTCTTTGTCCATTTCTCTCTCTATCTTCCATCCCATAATTGGATGGAAGAGCAATATTGTTATTGTAATGGTCTCTCCATAGAATGTCTTCAAAGCGGCACACAAACAAGATCTTTGGTTGGGATGTTATAGTTAACTTTTTATGCACAGCTGAACAGACTCACATCTGGTCTACCGATAAAGCTCTCGGACTGTCAGTAAATTGAAAGTTCAAATCCTGATTTCTCATGGCAGTGTGTCTGTTTATTTACTCATGTTTTTGATTTTGAACATTGCTAAACATTGTTGACCATTGGTGGTGATGGTACATTTACTTCTTTTTGCCATCAAAATATCTTTGGGTTTAAACGTGATAGAAATGTCTGGACAATGCACAATAAGGAGTCACCTGTAGCCTTGTGGTTAAGTTATCAGACCCTTGCACAAAAGGTTGAGGGTCCCAGTGTATGTATGTCAGATGTCATTTCTCAGCTTTAAATTCTTTTCAGCATCAACTATTTAAGGTACATGCAGAAAGGTGATACCACTCATATAACTTGTCAAAGAATCTTTTTTTTTCAAATTGTCAGAACATTTCTTATTGTAAGTAACGCGAGGATGGGTGGTTATAGGGGGTTGGCTGCAGGCCTGCTTCCAACCACCAACATGCAAGACTGATGGCCGCGGTGGTTGGATTGATGTATAGCAATTAAAATTACTTTTGTTTTTTCAAAGAATTTCGATGGTTTAACATAAAGGTTGCAGGGATGTTATAGTTAGGTTCTGAATTTACTTGCACTAAACCATAGAACTTCAGCAGTTATCGTTAGTCATTTTAAGTAACTATAAGTAGCTCACTGAGGTAACTTTAACTTGCGCCCTCACTATGCACAGCTAATTACCCCAGATATTAAAGCACTCATGACAACTTTTATAACATCATTAAACATATCAGTGAAACATTAGCCGTTAAATTATTGATGAAACAACTGTGCATGGTGGGGGTGCTATATTGCCTTGTGGTCTAAAATGCCCCTCCAATGGCTGGCTCTTGCTACCTTCCGGGGTGCCCACCCTTGGGGGATAGCTGTTTGGTGAAGCAGCTCCCACAAGTGAAAACAAACACTTTGCTTCCAGCAAGCAGGAGCTATCAAAATGATTCCGTTTGCTGGAAGTGGAATTTTCATCTCCCTCCCTGCCCGCAGATATGCAACAAGTATGTAAAATGGGCTAGTAGTTCTGCAATCTTGGCCCGCCCCATATATATTAGTGAGATACAAACTCTTTCCCCCATTTTCCAAGGAAGATGGACAGCTTACTAAAAGTGTGTTTCCTGACAATTTTGGAGAAGCATTCTTGATGCACAGGAATATGATTACATCTCCACCAAATAAAGAGTCATGAGTGCTGTGAGCTAGGATGCAGGCCCGGTGGCCCGAAGGCCGTGTATGGCTCACAGTTGGGTGGTTATAGGGGGTTGGCCAACCCCCACCGCACACGGCTTAAGTCCATGTGCAGCAGTGGCTGTATTAACGTAAAGTAATTAAAATGACTATGTAAAAAAATTATATATAGTAATTCACTAAATAAAGGGTTACAGGGACGTTAATGTTGGGAAATGGAAATAAAAACAAAATAGAAATTCACTTAAAAACCAAATGTTACAGGGACGTTATAGTTACTCATATTTTAAACATACAAAACCATAGAATTCAGCTGTTATTGTTAGTTATTTCAAGTAACTATAACTAGTGCCCTAAGGTAACTATAACTCTTGCCATGCACTGCTAATTACCTAAGATATTGCAGCACTCATTACATCTTTTATAACACCATTGATAATATTACTGTAACATTTGCAATAATATTATTGTTGAGAAAACTGCATGACGGTCGAGCGAGTTATAAATACCTTACAGCATGAGATATAGTTACTTGAAATAACTCTATTAACACTGACTTTTCTATGGTTTTCCACATGTAAAATGAGAGCCTAACCATAACATCCATGTAACCTTTGTTTTTTTTTCAGTGAATTTCTAGAACGTTAAGTAATTTCAATTAATTTATGTTAATCCAACCACTGCCGCTCTTGACCTTCAGTAGTGTGTGCCGGTGGTTGGTTGCAGTGCCTGCAGCCTTCCCCCTATACACACCAAAGCATGCCCTTTGGCTTGGTGGGGGTTGCTTGCAGGGCCTGGACTACGGCCAGATCTTACTGCAAGCCCAAATAAACACCCAACCCCACACAGCCTTTGTGTCTGCGTGGTGCGGGTTGACCATGGGCCTGGCCTGACCCATTATCCAGTCACCCCGTGCCAAAAATGCATACCTACCCTAAACCTTAAAATTAACCTTACCACCCAAAAGTAAAGACTGTGGTAATCTCATGCGGGGGCTCAGCCTTCGTTGATTCCCCCTAAAACACTAACAGTTATTTCTGTGACGCAGTTAACACCCCCGTTTTGTTCCTTTCTAAATTAAGGGCCTGATTTACGAAGCTCTTCTGCCAATCAGAGCGTCACTTTTAGCGACACTGCGGTGGAGCAATGCCCTGCAACATATTTACAAGGCGAAATTAAGCCACTTTTTGTGTCTTAACGCCACCTTGTAGATAAGGCCCTTCCACATGCATCACTTGGCGAGCAAGGGGCTTGCAATGGGTGTTATTGTGGACGTTCCACTGAAACACCCATTGCATTTTGACGCTGCCCCAGATTTACGAGGAATCCTAAACCTGAGGCCGTGCCAAAAACTAACGTCACCCCAGGGGTGGCATTAGCATGGCATAACATGGAGAAATAGAAGGAGCAAATCACCATTAATGATTGTTTATGTGTGGGAAGAGGCACCTTCCTGCACATAAGCAATCATTCCCTGCAACGTAAGGACCCTTGCACTAATGTTCAAAGGTGACCTGCATTGGCACTAGGCAGCTAGTTTTAGCTCCAGCACTAGGGGAAACACAGGGGTGCGCCATATTTTCATAAAGTTCTGAAGTGGCACTGCCTATGGATAAAACACTTTATGGTAAATCCATTCTCACCAATGTATTACACGTCAAATGCCCAATAATGAATATAGAGGAAACATAGCCATGTAATCTTAATATTACCAATAAATCCATCACATCAAATTAATATTCTTTTAAAGAAATGTTGAGAACAAACAAACAAACCTTCCACTAATCAAATAAATGACACTAATATCACCTCTTAATAGTTGTATTATACTTACTGATGCATCTAGATTTGGGTGGGTGACATATCACCAATGTGTGGGTGGGGATAATCCTCGCCTCCATATCCTTAATAGAATTGAAACCTTCCTTCTCGTTAGCTAGGAAATTTCTCGTTCTATGTCAGGACTGGAGGTGAGTATTATAAATGTTTAAAGCTTACTACTAAAGCAGACGTCTCATAAATAAGTTTGAAATAAAACGTCTCAAAGGTGGATTCTGAAGACCAGTCCATTCCATTTATGATGTCTTCTAATCTGCGAAGAATCACTGGTCCTCTGGTGGTCTGATCTACGCCGTCATTTTCTCTTAAGCTTTAAGTCACCTTACCTCACACAGCTTGGGAGCAGCCTCAAAGGCAGGATGTGTCAGGGACCTGGTATTGAATTTGTTCCGCCTCAAAATGGTAAACGTGACTCCATCCGGGGCGAACACTCTTACTTTGATATCCAGAGCCCTGAAATCTGAGACTCTTACAAGGTATGAGACAGAGAAGAATGGCTAACTTCACTGAAATCTCTTTCCTGGAGAGATATTGGTTATCCTGCCAATTTGTCAAAAAAAGTAGTACTAGATTTATGTCCCACAGACCAAAGTATATGGGTTGCAGAGGTTTAGCCATCCTAATGCCTTTAAGTAACTTACAGGCCCAGGGGTGTTCCCCTACAGGAGTATTGTTGATGGGTGGATGGCCTGCTGAGATTGTTGACTCGAAGGAGTTCACCATAGAGTAAGCCAAGCCTGAATTGGCTAACTCGGCTAAGAAGTTCAAGATATCTCTCCACACATCAACAAACCCATCTGGCCCAGGCTGATTTATATCTCTTGCTTGTTTTGGGGGCCCATGCTTGCTGAATGATTTTTTCATCTTCCTTCGAAAGTCAAATGTCTTCCTATCTAGATATGAAATTCTCCACGCCATGAGATCTAGATAGCCCTGCAATGCAAGAGGGTACGGATGGGTGGGGGAAATCCTACATTATCCAATGGGACACAAGGTATCCAAATCGGTTCATCCTAAGACCGTTCCAAGAGGGCAGAGAGTTATGCTTGTGATTTCCAAAGAGGATGTATAAGAATGACCGAAGCCGTCTGACGACGCACCTGAGCTGTCGCTTTCAGGATCAGGAGAAACGGAGGGAATGTATAGGCTTGTTCCGTCGACCAGTCCTGCAGGAAGGCATCCACTGCCAAGGCCCGCTGGTCTGACGCCAGCTGAAGTACCTCAGGAGGTCCATGTTTAATCTGGACATGAACAGATCCAGAAAACACAGACCCCACCAGTCAATGAGGGCCAGTAAGGGCGGTTTGTCCAGTTGCCAGTCGGTGGAGTCTCTGACATGCCCGGAGTTCCAGTCTGCTCGAATATTCTCAGACCCTGGAAGATATTTTGCTGTCACTGAAATCTGGTGGTGGACGCAGTAGTGCCAGAAGTCCTTTGCCAGCTCTGCTAGTACCCTCAAGTCAGTGCTGCCCAGTCGGCTTATGTATTGGACCGCTGGTACACAGTGCATTCTGAGTAGTATGCAGAGGGAGACCATGTCTAGAATCAGAGTTCCACCTGAGTCCATCTTTCCACCCTCATGGAGATGTCCCAGCATATGGTGCCTCAGCATTGGCAGCTGGCATCGGACTCTATGATCATGTCTGGAGAGGATACATAGATCGCTCATCCATTCCATGCCTCCATGTGGTCTATCCAAAACTGTAATTCCGTCCGTGCCGCTGAGTTGAGAGAAATCCGTTCTGAATATGTGAGACATCTTCTGAGGTGGGAGGCTAAAGGTATTGTAGGGCACTGTAATGCAGAGGGCCCAGAAATATGGCCTGGATAGAAGAGGATAATGACCTGACTATCCTGGCCAGTTGCCTGAGGGAAATCCTTTCTCTCCTCAATACCTTCAACTCCTTCTTGATCTTGCCTTCCTTTGAGCTCGGAGGACTGAGGTAGGATGTATTGGAGTCTACGAGGAAACCCAAGAAAGCTACGTCTGCGACTGGGCTAGTTCTGGTTTCTCCTAAATTATGACAAAGCCTATGTCTTGCAATAAAGCAATAATCGTGTTGAAGTAAGATATAAGTTGAGACCGAGGCTGGAAGGAAGGAAATTATCAATCTGATCCCCTTTGTTCTGAGGGCCTTTACTATGGGCTTGAGGAGTTTTGTGAAGCACCAAGGAGCTGACGAAAGTCCAAACTAGAGAGATCGGAACTCGAAGACCTGTTGTCTATAAATGAACTACAGGAATCAGCAATGAGGTTGAAATATCGAGTCATTGAGGTACACATCCTTGAGATCCAGGCGCACCATTCAGTCCCAGTGAAATAAAAGGTCCCTCAGGAGGTAAATACTCTCTATCTTAAAGTGTTGGTATGTTACCCACTCGTTGAATGGCAATAAGTTTTTATGACTTTGTGAAATACCTTGTCTTCCTTTTCCACCCAGAACAGATTGTTCAAGAAGCCTTGTGGGCGTAATACTGATCTGTGAATAGTCCCTTTCCTTAGGAGCACTTATACCTCTACATCGATCACCGCCATGTCAGTTTCTGAAAAGAAGAGTGGTTTTGGCTGTACCACCTGAACCGGGGTCCCAACGCACTTGATGTGGAAACCTTCCATAGTATAGTATGCAGAACCCAGGGGTCTGATGTAATGTCTACCTATTTGTGTGAAAAAAGCCTCAACCTCCCCCTAAGATCTTGAGGGGAAGAAAGGGTATTGCTTACTGTTAGGTCCTCCTGGTGCGTTAGCACTGCTGCGGGAGTTGTGGCTGCTCCTGCCTCTACCACCTGCCCTGTTGGGGAAGAATGCTCTGTGACAGCCATCAGGCTATCCATTATTTCTCCTGGCTTGGCTTCTGTTTGGGCCTTGGAAGTTGGAGCGGCTGGAGGAGCAACCCTTGCCTCTTCCAGCCCTGTCAATCCTTTCTGGGGAAAAGTTCCTTTATTGAGGTCTACCCCTGATCCAGCGCTGAGAACGTGGCTACAAATGTCCCTAACTCCTTTACAGAGGGATCCCTGAATAGGTTGTCCTCTGCAAATGCCCCTGCTTTGGAGTTGGACAGCTCCCCTAGCTTGGAATTGATCTTAATCAGAAGGGAGCAGTACAGTTGGCACTGCCCAATAGGCACTCCGCCCTCTGAGCTCATCCTGCTACTATGTCTGCGTGGAGAGGTTTTCCAGGTTTAGACTGCTCTGCCTGCTGGATAATCTGGGTGAGGGTGCCCAGTACATTAAGAGCCATATGTAGGAAGTTCCGATTTGCAAAATCGGATGCAGAACTGTGTCTCAGACACCGCCTGCGATTCGCTATGGGGTCGCAAAGACCCACCTCATTAACATTAATGACGTGGGTCGCATTTTGCGACCCCATAGCGAGTCCCTGCACTTACAGGGATGGTGGCCTGCTGAAGACAGCAGACCTCCATGTCTGTGACTGCTTTTTAAATGAAGCAGTTTTATTTTTTTTATTTTGCAGCCTGTTTTCCTTAACCCCTTAGCTGCTGGGCCGTTTCCCCCCCCAGTGCTGAGCCCTTTTTTGGCTATTTGGGGTAGTTCGCGCTTAGGCCTTCATAACTTTTTGTCCACATAAGCTATCCACGCCAAATTTGCATCCTTTTTTTCCAACATCCTAGGGATTCTAATGGTACCCAGAGTTTGTGGTTTCCCCTGGAGGAGACCAAGAAATTAGCCAAAATACAGTGAAAATTTAGTTTTTTCCAAAAAAATGGGAAAAAAGGGCTGCCGAAGAAAGCTTGTGGTTTTTTCCCTGGAAATGCCATCAACAAAGGGTTTCTGGTGCTGAAATCACCATCTTCCTACCTTTCAGGAACGGGCAGACTTGAATCAGAAAACCACATTTTTCAACACAAATTTGGCATTTTACTGGGGCATACCCCATTTTTACTATTTTTGGTGCTTTCAGCCTCCTTCCAGTTAGTGACAGGAATGGGTGTGAAAACAATGATGGATCCCGCAAAGCTAAACATTTCTGAAAACTAGACAACATTTTGAATTCAGCAAGGGGTCATTTGTGTAGATCCTACAAGGTTTTCCTACAGAAAATAACAGCTGAAATAAAAAAAGTATTGAAATTGAGCTGAAAACAGCAGCCATTTTTCTTTGTTTTACTCTGCAACTTTTTCCTGCGATGTCAGATTTTTGAAAGCAATATACCGTTATGTCTGCTGGACTCTTCTGGTTGCGGGGATATAAAGGGCTTGTAGGTTTATCAAGAATCCTAGGTACCCAGAGCTAATAAATGAGCTGCACCCTGCAGTTGGTTTTCATTCTATACTGGGTATACAGCAATTCATTTGCTGAAATACGAAGAGTGAAAAATAGGTATCAAGAAAACCTTTGCATTTCCAAAATGGGCTCAAGATAAGGTTTTGAGGAGCAGTGGTTATTTGCACATCTCTGAATTCCGGGGTGCCCATACTAGCATGTGAATTGCAGAGCATTTCTCAAATAGACGTCTTTTTTACACACCCTCTTATATTTGGAAGGAAAAATGTAGAGAAAGATAAGGGGCAATAACACTTGTTTTGCTATTCTATGTTCCCCCAAGTCTCCCGACAACATTGATACCTCACTTGTGTGGGTAGGCCTAGCGCCCGCGACAGGAAATGCCCCAAAACACAACGTGGACATATCCCATTTTTTGACAGAAAACAGAGCTGTTTTTTGCAAAGTGCCTACCTGTAGATTTTGGCCTCTAGCTCAGCCGGCACCTAGGGAAACCTACCAAACCTGTGCATTTTTGAAAACTAGAGACCTAGGGGAATCCAAGATGAGGTGACTTGTGGGGCTCTGACCAGGTTCTGTTACCCAGAATCCTTTGCAAACCTCAAAATGTGGCTAAAATAACACGTTTTCCTCACATTTCGGTGACCGAAAGTTCTGGAATCTGAGAGGAGCCACAAATTTCCTTCCACCCATCGTTCTCCCAAGTCTCCCGATAAAAATAATACCTCACTTGTGTGGGTAGGCCTAGCGCCCGCGACAGGAAATGCCCCAAACTCAACATGGACACATCCCATTTTTTTGACAGAAAACAGAGCTGTTTTTTGCAAAGTGCCTACCTGTAGATTTTGGCCTCTAGCTCAGCCGGCACCTAGGGAAACCTACCAAACCTGTGCATTTTTGAAAACTAGAGACCTAGGGGAATCCAAGATGGGGTGACTTGTGGGGCTCTGACCAGATTCTGTTACCCAGAATCCTTTGCAAACTGCAAAATGAGGCTAAAATAACACGTTTTCCTCACATTTCGGTGACAGAAAGTTCTGGAATCTGAGAGGAGCCACAAATTTCCTTCCACCCAGCGTTCCCCCAAGTCTCCCCATACAAAATGATACCTCACTTGTGTGGGTAGGCCTAGCGCCCGTGACAGGAAATGCCCCAAAACACAACGTGGACACATCAATTTTTTTCATAGAAAACAGTGCCTACCTGTGGATTTTGGCCTCTAGCCCAGCCGGCACCTGGGGAAACCTAGCAAACCAGCGCATTTTTGAAAACTAGAAACCCAGGGGAATCCAAGATGTACCAGGTTCTGTTACCCAGAATCCTTTGCAAACATCAATATTTGGCCAAAAAAACACTTTTTCCTTTCATTTCGGTGACAGAAAGTTCTGGAATCTGAGAGGAGCCACAAATTTCTATCCACCCAGCATTCCCCCAAGTCTCCCGATAAAAATGGTACCTCACTTGTGTGGGTAGGCCTGGTTCCCACGGCAGGAATAGATCACACAACGGTCAATGTTGGTCCTTACATTAGGCTGCTGTTGAACCTGGGGTGATCCATTCCTGACGCAGGCACTACGTGTAGGCACTCAAGTGGGGTAGTGTTTTATCAGGTCAGGTGAGGAATCACTGGGTGCTAGGAATTTTGTGGATCCCAGCATATTCCTGTAGTTTGTGTGACAGAAATGCGAGAAAAATAGAGTTTTTATTCAACATTTCAGCTTTGCAGGGTATTCTGGGTAAGAAAACTTTGGGGAATCCACACAAGTCACTCCTCTGTGGACTCCCCCGAATGTCTAGTTTCCAGAAATGTTTGGGTTTAGTGTGTTTCTCTATATGGCCGCCGAACCCAGGACCAAAAACACAGGTGCCTGCCTTACAAAACCAGTTTGTTTTGCGATAGATAATTTTGATGTCTCCACAGTACGATTTGGGCGGTGGAATTTGGGGCTGAACTAAATTGGGGAGCTCCCAAGAGAGCACTCTCTCTCTCTCTCTGCTTGCCGCCGCATTCACCTGCTCTCTGGGTTGGGCTAACCCACTATTACCCAGTTGCACAGACTGCTTGCGAAGGGACAGCAGGACTGTCCTCATAACCTCCCTCATAATGTACTGGAAGAGGAGTTATCGAATGGGACTCCTCCGACTGAAAAATCACTCCCAGAGTCTGCACCATTGTCCTATCCCTCAGATGCTGTCTCAGTATCTCATGTCTCAGTCTCTGATCCTATGTCAGAGCTGTACTCTATAACCCGAGTGCCGACAGCAGTCATCCATCAAGATGCCATCTATGCTGTTGGCTAAACTGTTGCTCTAAAACACTAGCCTACGTAGACAGTCACAAAATCCATGGTGTGTGTGAGATACGTGCAACAGTAGAGGCCACCTTACCTGCGCTTCTTCCCTCAATCAGCACGTTCTTTCAAGACACTCAAAAAACACCTTGTCACATACCATTCGTCACAGTCTTTAGCACCTCCTGCGCCCAGTCCAACAATCATTATTGGCGCTCCCACTCCCTCTTCCTCGGATTCCCTCATTACCACCCAGCAAAAGTGCCCTTCATCTCTCCATAGCCGCCCCGCACATACATTTCATTTGTATTATAGCGTAGGTAATGGCTGACTTTACTAATGTACTCAGCTATTGACATAACATACAGATTTGCTCTTTGCAGTAGGCATATAAACCTTCTGTGTTTCTTTATGGCAGTAAAACTGCCACTAGACAAAAGTCTGATCCTTTCGTAGCAGAAACATATTCACAATACTTACTTGACTTTTTTATTGCTGCCTAAAAGCTACAGGTGAAATGCGTCAGTTGAAGTATGTGCATTGCTTTGAAGACGCAAGCTGCAACTGCAAGACAACTGGTGGCAAATTTATTTATAAATATATACTGTATATATCACTTTTATATGTGGGTATGGTTTTCCTGGGGGCCGATCGCAGCCCCCATGGAAACCACACACATATTGACAAAAGTGATATATATATATAGATCTACATAGATATATCTACATATATAGATCTCTCTCTCTCTCTATAGATATAGATCTATTTTTTTTTTGTTGTTGTATGGTTTCCTTGGGGGCCAAAATGGCCCCCAGGGAAACCCTACAACAACAACAAAAAATTGCCCCCACAGGGGGTCGCCCTGCCCACGGGCGACCCCCTGTCCATTTATTTATTTATTTTTTGAATAAAAATACATTTTGCCCCGGGGGGGGGGCGCGATCGCATATTTTTTTAAATATGTCCCCGGGGGGTCTTGCCCATTTTCCGAGGGGGCCGACCCCCACAAGTGAAATCCCTGGCGTCTAGTGGTGTTTCCTGGCCCCCGATCGCAGCTGGCTTTGTGAATGTTGCCCAAAATGTTTTTTCAGAGCAACCAAAAAAAACAAATGGTTTCGTTATTTTTTTTATTTTGCAACTCGTTTTCCTTTAACCTTTTCGATTGGGGGCCAGGAAACACTTTCAGGAAGGCCTCGTAAGAAAGGGGAGAATCTCCCCTTTCTTACGAGGCCTTCCCGAACGTGGCTGCTTCCTGCTCCGATGGGGAAATCAACTTTGTTACCTTGCGGCGCGCTGACGTCACAAAGGGGCGGGGGGAGACACGGAAGCTTCCATGTCTCCCTGGGACACAAAAAATAAAAAATAAATCCTCGGGTGCGACACACCCGAGGATTTATTAACCCCCTCCCTGGTGTCGGCCACTGGTCGTGACCCGCACCAGGGAGGTAGTGCGGGCGTCGGCCAGTGGCCGACGTCCGCATTGAAAAGGTTAAAGGAAAACGAGTTGCAAAATAAAAAAAAATATCAAAACCCTTTGGTTTTGTTTTTTCAAAGTAGGCAGTGGTCCATTGGACCACTGCCTGCTCTGAAAAAACGTTTTGGGCAACATTCACAAAGCCTTTTGTGAATGGGTTACCACCAGTGTGACACTGGTGGTAACTGCGAATTGCTTTGCGACCGCATTCGCGGTCACAAAGCAATTTAGCATTGCGATGTGAGTCGCAAATAGGAAGGGGATACCCCTTCCTATTTGCGAGTCGCATTCACAATTTGCGAGTCAGTACTGACTCGCAAATTGTGAATGAGCATTGTGATGAGCATTTTGCATGGCGCAAACTTCGATTTTCGCAGTATGCACCATGCAAAATGCTTCCTACATCTGGCCCCTAGTAACTTATTCTGGCATACCCTCCAGGAGTGGTCAATACCTTTTGTGAGGTCCCTCATGCATTTGGTAAAAAAAATTGTGCTCTTTGGGATCTATCTCGGGCGTCACAGCAACCTTGCCCTCCAATGTGGGTCTAGGGCATTCAGCCTGTAACCGGGCCCAGACCCTCTTATCGAAGTGTTGGTGGATTTTGCTGGCCACATAACTCGTGACTTCTGCTCTGGCCCCCATACTGAGGATCTAGGGCGGTGTATGCCCTCCAAGTCAAACATTTCAGATGTTTTGGAGTCCCCCTCATAGGGATCTGACAGGGCCAAAGCCTGTCTGTCTCATCGTCTTCTTGTACTAATAACCCCTCATCAGAGTCCACTTCTGGAGTGACCTTGTCGCCAATCTCCCTGGATGAGTCTGCCTCCTGATAGGATGCATTTTTTAATGTGCAAGCACTCTTACGGAAGGCTTCTCTCAAACGATTGAAGCCTTCCACGTGTCCCGTGTTGCATTTGTGTTGCTTCTTGGGAGCAGACAAGCCACTGCCACTAGGGCCTGCTCCCAATATCCCAGCACCATGAGGGACCTGGGCTGTCAATTTGGCCATGCTTGCCTGCAGGGGGCGAGTGCCTTGGCAATAGCCTGAGAAAGGAGCTTGTCCATCTCTGAAGGAAGGTGACACTGAGGGGGCCATTATCCCTCAGAAGCCAGTCTGGGGTAATATTTGTGATCTTGAAAGAACTCCATCAGAAAGAGGGTGTGTACACCAGACAAAAAATATTTATGCCCTAATAAATTTTGAAAGGACAGCCCCCTCGCCGATGCTCCAACCAGCAACAGAGAATATGCTGTAGTGAGAGGACAACAGGTGGTGTCGCTAAGGTAGAAGGGAAAGCCTGAAGGCAGTCAATAATCGTACTGTGATCACTGTGTCAGGTGAGGGTTGGTAGGGTAATAAAATCACAGGGACTCCCCGGGTTTAGCAGGAGAACAGGAGAAGCCACTGCAGTCCCCCAACTCGACTCACAGACACCGCAGTCCGCGCCAAGGGGTGCTACCAGGTGTGCCCATGTAGTATCAAGAAAATGCACTTAGGCCGTTGCCTACTGCGCATGGAGTGAGCACGAGCAATGTCAGTTCTAAATGAAAAATGCGTGCTAGCATAATAATCAGGCAGTACAATCTATTCCCACCAGTTTACACCGTATAAGGATAGTGAGAGAACTTCACTGACGGTCAGCAGTGAAGAAAGAGGAAGGACTTGGGGAGCCATTGAGAGAGATATAATATACTTTCGGACTGCATTTGGATTGGCAATTGGTTGCTATCCCCTGGATCTTGGGATGTGTAATGTTGTTATTTTTTTATTTATCTTGAGCCTGCTATTTAATAAAAGTTAAGAAAGAAATGCATAATCCTCACTTCCAGTCCTGACATAGAATGCCAGACTTCATTCTCCTATGGCTGAGAGAGATAGTATCCTCTTATTTTAGCTTCTGAAGCACCTTCCATCACCTCTATGGGAAAATTATGAAAAATCGGTTTTCCCTCAAACATGATTTAGGAAATCCTAGGAGGGTCAGATCACCTTAGAACACACCACAATTCCTAAAAATAGTAGTACCATTAACAAATGATTTATATTGTAACTAAAATTTATCATCACCCTTTAAATTTTCTTCTTTTTGTGACCCTCAAAATCTGTCATTCACTACAATGCATTTCAATGGGATGCTATCATGTATATTAGTCCCAAGATGGCTGCCAGCATTTCCTTGTTAAATTGCTGACAGCCAATTAAACCTCACCATGAAAACTGTGCTCAGGCTCCGCCCAGATTTACACATTTTAATGTCCTTTAATTTCTCTTAAACTACTGAATTGATTTAGACAAAATTTTTAAAAAGCATGAACCGCGGAACAAAATCCAGCTTTCTGCCAAATTTGATGTAATTCCATCCAGCGGTTCGGGCTGCAGTCATGTTCATAGCGCCTGTGGGGGTTAACATGGAAAACGCACACTTTTAGACCTCCCACTTTTTCTTTGCCCTGCTTGACAGATCACCCTGAATCTTTCCAAGTGCAACACGAATCACAGTATACTTTTTTTTTTTTAAATATCGTGAAGATTAATCAAATTACGCTGAAGATATAGGCAAGTCAAAAAATGCTTTTCCTATGGGAACTATAGCTCCCTACTGGTGACCGCCAGTAGTTAATATGTATGTATATATATATATATATATATATATATACATATATATACATACATACATACATACACACATCCATCCTAATTGCCAGTAGGTAGTTATAGTTTGGACCTAGTTTCCATAGGAAAGGTAGTTTTTTTTTGCTAATAACTTTAACGCTGTTGAATTAATCTTTATAAAAATTTCAAAATTAATATGACCGACAGTTCAGGTGCTGTCTTGAAAATTTCAGGCTGATTCGACAAGTGGGGCTGAGAAAAAGGGGAGGGTCCCAAAACTTTTTATCCGCATGCAAATTACCACAGGAATTTTGAACACGACTACAGCCCGAATAGCTGGACAAAATTAAACCAAATTTGTCAGAAAGCTAGCTTTTGGTCAAGAAAGTGTGCTTCTTATTATTTGGTGTAAATCCATTCGTAAGTTTTAGGGCTATTAAAAGAAGCGGAAATATTAGTATTTAGGCTCAGCGGTTGCAGAGCTCTCATCGTGAATCTGATTGGTTGCCAACACTTCAAGTATTGGCAGCCATTTTGGGACTCTGCTTCAGCTGAGTCCCAAAAGAAAATGTAAAAACAAAAAAAAGGGGTAGAGCAGGAATACACTAACCCTCTAGCCTTGGTGCTGAGGTCACCCTGGGACACTATCAGGGCAAAAAAGCATTTTTTCTAAAAATGTCACCTAGATCTGTGAATGAGTCCAAAAAAAAAAAAAAAAACCAAATGCAGTCTCCCTTGCTTGTTCTGTTTAGTCCCCGGGTTGCCCATGTCCAGGGGGCATGTTCCAATATTTTAAAAAAAGGGAGGCGGGGGGCTTTACAAATGCATCAACAAATACCCAACAGAGTAATAACTGGATTGTCCTGCCAGGTGCTTATCTTTATCTAAAAGGAGTATAACAATTTCAAGAATGATATTACAAATGACAATACTCAGGCATTCAGTCTCTGGTCCAGCCCCACTGACCTGTTACCCTTGTCTGCTCCCCCTTTCACCTCTCCCCACTCTCTTGCAGACTTAGGTTAAACCTGGAGTGGATCTGAAGCACAGATACAATGAAATCCTCCAACCCCTAGGCATGGGCGCTCATTAGAACCCTGGCGGTAAATCCCGCTGACCACCGTGCCGACGGCCGCCAACGTACTGTGTCCGTGGCGGAAATCCACTATGGGTATTATGACCCGCACTGAGAAATCCTCCACAATACAGACACCCACACAAGTCCGCCACACCAGAGGTCAGTGATAAACTGGCGGTACCAAAACTCATACCATCACGCCAACAGGAATATGCCCACACTACCACGACCCATGAATCAACGCGGTGGTCCTTTACTGTGGTAAACCATTGGCGGTACACACCGCCGTGCTCAAAATACACACACACTTACAAAACACAACCACATTGGACTATTCAAAATACCAACACCTGACACACATACACACACCACACCCACACACTCCCAACACTATAAAACACACACCCACATTACCCACAACCCCTTACAATGAAAAATTGTGAAGAAGCAGAGAGAGAGAAAAGCAAAGACCACACCAGCATCCAGAGGCATACAACACCATCACTCATACACCATCCACGCACAAAACACTACACACCCCAAAACATCACCCCACACATCACATCTTACATCACCTCAGACATCACTCACACCACATCATGGCACCTGAAAGACACCCCAGGTTTTTTGAGGAGGAGCTCAGGGTCATGGTGGAGGAAATCATCTGGTTAGAGCCACAGCTATTCAGATCACAGGTGCAGAAGACATCCATTGCTAGGAAGATGGAACTATGGCGGAGAATTGTCGACAGGGTCAATGCAGTCGGACAGCATCCAAGAACACGGGATGACATCAGGAAGAGGTGGAACGACCTACGGGGGAAGGTACGTTCTATGGTATCCAGACACCAGGTAGCCGTAGAGAGGACTGTCGGTGGACCCCCACCTCCTCCCCCACAACTAACAACATGGGAGGAGCAAGTCTTGGCAATTATGCATCCTGAGGGCCTCGCAGGAGTAGCAGGAGGACTGGACTCTGGTAAGGCATATCTTTACTATTATATCCCCCCACCCTACCTGCATGCCATCACAAACTCCTACCCCTACCCTCACCCCCATCACTCCACCACCTCACATATACCCCACTATCACAACTCACCCATCCCAATACCAAGCCCTGCATGCAACAAACAATGCATGGACACCCATCACAGACATGCATGGACACCCATCACCAAAGCATGTTCAAGGGAGAGACTCGCCCAGGGCACACAATCACCACTCACACAAGGGCCAAGGCGATATTGCAAGCACAGTAATAGAGGGAAACACACCTATTGCACAAGGTGGCACACACAGATAAAATAATAATGCGTTTACATCCCAACAGGACCCCTACCCAACGTCACTGGACAGGAGGCGACAGCCATATCCAGTCCCCCCACAGAAGAGGCCCAAAGTGATGACAGCAGCTCTGCACACCTGGATCAAGATGACCACCCGGCCAATCAGGGACCTCTGGACAGCCAGTTCTCTTGCCACAGTCCCAACCCACCACAGAACCTCCCCCCTCAGGAAACACCACCACAGCACCCATACAGCGGGCCCATGCCACTGTCCCCAGGACACGTCAAACAGCAGTGTGTCCGCCACTACAGGGACCCCAGGCAAACCCACTAACCCAAGAAAATCAGGGACCTGGGGTCAGTGGCAGGAGACAGAGGTACAAGACAACAGAGAAGCTGGGAGAACTGCTGTGCGACAGTGGGGAGGACAGGCCAAGGGAACCCACTCTCCACGAGGCGCTTTCAAACATCATGGGAGCATACCACCATTCCCAGGAGACCATGGGCATGGTACTGGCCAAGTTTCAGGAGATCCAGCGGCTGCAGGAGGGACAGTACGTGGGGATCAGGGAGGACTTGAAGTCCATTAACACCACCCTCGTTACCATTTCCGGGGTGCTGGCAGACATGGCCAACACCATGAGGGAGACAGTGGCATACCACCGGGCCCCTGACACCAGCCCAACCGATGAACAGCCTTCCACTTCCGCCGGCGCTAGTGGACAGGAGGCCCCGCCACAGGAACAACAGGCCAACAGCACCCCACCCCCTGCAGAAGGAGAACCACCCCGCAAGCGGTCCCTGTGATCCAGGCAGAAGCCAGAGAACATTGCCAAGACCCCCGCCAGGAAATAAGACTCTCCTGAATGTCCCCCTCGTGTCCCACTCTGTCACACTGTCCTTCTTGAACGGACATTGCTCCCCTTCCTTTGCCCCCTTGGACAATGCACCTGTGATACAAAGAGACTGGACTCTACTATGGACCTTCCTCCACCATCACCCCAGCCCCTTCCACATACCCATATACATATTAGCCCATAAGTAAACACCCTTGAATCACAAACCAATCTGGAGACAGTCTGTTCTTTCACAAATGTATAATTATAACATCATCCACAAATATCAATGTAAATGTTCATTTGCTCATACTAATGTATGACAGTTGTTGGGCAGCAGTAAATATAGCAGAAGGCAGAATGAGGTACCCAGATCTATGGAATGGAAAGCCAAAGTGAACTGTCAGTGTCCATAGACAGAGGTTAAGAGGCTGACTTATACAATGTCCTACAGTAGTCAGATATGAGAGGAGCAGTGCCAGTCTCTTACCTGTGTGTCACTGGAAGTACTGTATGATGATGTTCGTTCGGTTGTCAGTATCTTCTTCCTCTGCCTCCTCTTCCTCACTGTCCACAGGCTCCACAGCTGCCACAATACCATCATCAGGCCAATCCTCCTGCAGAAAAGGCACCTGGCGATGCAATGCCAGGTTGTGCAACATGCAGCATGCCACGATTATCTGGCACACCTTCTTCGGTGAGTAGTATAGGGAGCCACCTGTTAGATGGAGGCACCGGACTCTGGCCTTCAGGACGCCAAACGTCCTCTCAATAATACCCCTAGTTTGCCCATTGGCCTCATTGTAACGTTACTCTGCCCTTGTCCTGGCATTCCTCACTGGGGTCAGTAGCCATGAGAGGTTGGTGTAACCAGAGTCACCTGCAAATGTCGAGGGATATCTGTTAGACACACACTAACCCTTAGGGAGGACCCCATACGCAGACACCTATTCATACTGTGTGGGGACCTTGGGCTCACCTATTAGCCACACCCGGTGCCTTTGGAGTTGGCCCATCACAAAAGGGATACTGCTATTCCTCAAAATGTAAGCGTCATGCACAGAGCCAGGATACTTGGAATTCACATGAGAGATGTACTGGTCTGCGAAACACACCATCTGCCTATTCATAGAATGGTAGCTTTTTCGATTTTCTGCGGGGGGAGACAAATGCCACATGTGTACTATCAGTGGCACTAATGATGTTGGGGATATGTCCCAGGATATAAAAGTCAGCTTTCACTGTGGGAAAATCCTCCACATAGGGGAAAACGATGTAGCTGACACTATTGTCAACACGTTAGAAAACATTGGCTGAGACATCCCTGATGCCATGGCCACTGTAGTTTGAAAGGAGCCACTTGCCAGAAAATGGAGCACTGACAGGACCTGCACTAGAGGGGGTATTCCTATAAGATGGCGGATAGCTGACATCATGTCTGGCTCCAATTGGGCACACAGGTCTTGTATTGTGGAACGATCAAGTCTGTAGGTGATAATGATGTGTCTGTCTTCCATTGTCGACAGGTCCACCAGGGGTCTGTACACCGGAGGGTGATGCCATCTCATCAACTGTCCCAGCGGATGTGCCCTATGGAGGAGAATGGTGAGCAGAGGGTCATGTACCACATAGTTTGCACAAGTGTGTTTTCAGTAATGTGAGTAAATCCTTATGAGGCGTAGTTTGTCCGTATATCTGCCAAATTGTGCTGTGACACGGGTGCCATGCCATGTGCCCCCCTGAAATGGCGGCGGCCTGACCTGTAAGGAGGGACAAGGAGAAATGAGGTAACTGCGCTGGCGTTGTGCAGCGTCGCAATAGGCGGTCGAAGAACGCAGCGCAATTTAGCATTGGTTATCTTTGAGCCCTATGGGTTCCAGGAACCAATGACGAGGTTCACCGGCGGTGACCGCTGCAGATGTGACCGCCTTTTTCTTGATACCTGATCTTCAACAGGAGAGGACGTACACTGCAAGTGCTGCTGTGACCTCAGTCTGGAAGCGACAATGGCTACAGTGTCTGGGGAAAGTGCCCTTGCCTTCACCGCGGAGGAGTTGGACAAACTGGTGGATGGGGACAAACAGGTGAGTACACTGTGAGCATGATGCTTGGGCAATGCCTGTTTGGTATGATGTTGACAGAAGATACATGTGGGGGGGCTGAGGCCTGCATGTGAGGATGGTGAGTGTATGTGCGTCAGGGCATGGGTGGGAACTGGTGGGCAATGAGTATGATGGTCCGGACGGGTGAGTAATTTCCTTTCATCTTGTACCTTTCCTCTAGGTCAGCGCCCACCAGAAGAAGGGTACATGGCGTGCCATCGCCAAGAAAGTGAGGACCCTGGGGGCCTATCATAGACGGAGCACCCACTGCCGTAAAAGATGGGACGACCTGCGCTGCTGGAGCAAGAAGACGGCAGAGGCCCAGCTGGGGCTGGCCTCCCAACATGGAAGGGGTGCCTGTCGCACCATGACCCCCCTGATGTTCCGGATCCTGGCGGTGGCCTACCCTGAGTTGGATGCGCACATGAGGGCATCACAGCAGACACAAGGGGGTGAGTACACTCTCATTCTGCTGACTTTGCGCGCAGTGGAGGGGTCTGGGTGGGGGAGGAGGGCTGTGGGTTTCCCTAGGCCAGGGCGAGTTCCGTGGGATAGGCACCTCCGGAATGCAAGCTATGTGGCACTCCACCCCACCTCTGTAGAGTGCCAAGTACAGGTATACATGCCCCTGTGTCATCTATGTGGGCAGATGACACTCATAGCCATGTAGACCATATCCCAGGAACAGCATCTGTAGAGGCCAAGAGCACGGCGTAGTGCAGGGGGCTGCTGTGTCTGTATTGTCCGCCAACGGTAGCGGTAAGCCATGCACTCAACCTGTCTTTCTTCTGTTTCCCCACCCCTTTTTGTGCTCTCCCTGTTCTTTTGTGCATCTGCATCATCAGCGGGAGGTACAGTGGCACCGGAGCACGAGGGGGCTGCATCCCACATGGCCATAGAGGGCCACACCACAGACTCGGAATACACCAGTGGGACGGAGGGCGAGGGGAGCTTCACGTCGGTCACCGGATCTGCAACCAGCGACACAGACTCGTTCTCCGATGGGAGCTCCCATGTGGTGGCGGCACCATCTGTGCCCCCCACTTCTACAGGTACAGCCGCCACCCCTCCTACCAGCACCGCCCTCCCAGCAGCCCCTCAGCCTTCGATCCGTGCCCGCTCATCCAGGAGGGTGGGCATCACCTTCGCCCCAGGCACCTCAGCCCCTGCCCCTGTCACCCCTGCTGCCCTCAGTGAGGAAGCCATTGACCTCATCAGGTCACTCACTGTTGGGCAGTCTACCATCGTGAATGCCATCCAGGGTGTTGAAAGGGAGTTGCAACACACAAATGCATTCCTGGAGGGCATTCATTCTGGTCAGGCTGCCCATCATCGAACCCTGCAATCTCTGGCCTCAGCACTGATGGCAGCCATTGTCCCTGTGTCTAGCCTCCCCCCTCCAACTTCCTCCACCCAGACCCAATCCCCTGTACCCCAGCCTATCCCAAGCACACCATCAGACCAGCCTGCACACACGTCAACACACAAGGGCAGCTCAGGCAAACATAGGCACCACACATCCCACAGGCACTCACACAAGCATCACCCACATACAGACACAGCAACATCTACTGCTTCCACTGTGTCCTCCTCCTCGTCGTCTCCCTCCTCCCTCCCAGTGTCGTCTACACTCTCACCTGTATGCACTACAGCCACTAGGATTCGCACCAGAACACCCAGCACCACACCCCCCTCACCTGCACTCACCACCCCCACTACCATTTACACGTCCCATGTGTCCTCTCCCAGTGTGTCTGTGACGCCCCCTCCCAAAGTTCACAAACGTGGGCACACACACACCCAACATACATCCACCTCACGACAGCCTCCAGAACATGCACCTGCACCCAAATCATCTAAAGTTACACCTCCTACAACCACCTCCTCTTCCTCCACTCCCAGACCCCCTCCAGCTACCCGTCCCAGTGTTCGTCAGAAACTTTTCCTGATCAACCTTGACCTCTGTCCCACCGCCCCCCCCCTCCAATTCATAGGTCCCGTACTAGCACCTCAGCCAAAAAAAGTCTGGTACCAGTTGTGCCTGTTAGAGGTATGTGGAGTGAACCGGGCACCAGGGCAGCCAGTGTGACACGGAGCCAAAGCACTGCCAGTCCACCCCCTGTAAAGCACCAGAAGTTGGACAGTGCCTGACGGGAGAGGGGGAAGACTCCTGCCGGCAAAGCCGCTCACAAGGGTCCCGGGGGGAGTGTCAAGTCAGCTGTGACTTCTCCCAAGGTGGGGAAGGGGCAGAAGAAGTCACCAAAGTCTGGGAAGAGCAGCACGGCGGAGAAGGCCGCCATACTCCCCGCTGCCCAGGACGCCACCGCCAGCCCCATCGTCACTGGTCCGGAGACCACCGCCAGAGTCAGTTCCCAGGAGGGCAGCACAATCGTCACTGGTCCGGAGACCACCGCCAGCGTCAGTGCCCAGGAGGGCAGCACTATCGTCACTGGTCCGGAGACCACCGCCAGCGTCAGTGCCCAGGAGGGCAGCACTATCGTCACTGGTCCGGAGACCACCGCCAGAGTAAGTGCCCTGGAGGGCAGCACTATCGTCACTGGTCCGGAGACCACCACCAGAGTCAGTGCCCAGGAGGGCCCCGGCAGCCACAGCTCTGCTGGGCACTGAGGGACCGCCATGCCACACACCGCTGCACAGGTCAGAGACAGCAAAGTCAAGCCCCGCTGAACAGGGCAAGCACCGATGAACAGGGCAAAGTCCGCCATGGCAAGCACAGCTGAACAGGGCAAGCAGCACTGAACAGGGCAAAGACCGCCATGGCAAGCACCGCTGAACAGGGCAAGCACCGCTGAACAGGGCAAAGACCGCTGAACAGGGCAAGCACCGCTGAACAGGGCAAAGACCGCCATGGCAAACACCGGTGAACAGGGCAAGCACCGCTGAACAGAGCAAAGACCGCTGAACAGGGCAAGCACCGCTGAACAGGGCAAAGACCGCCATGGCAAGCACCGCTGAACAGGCAAGCACTGCTGAACAGGGCAAAGACCGCCATGGCAAGCACCACTGAACAGGGCAAGCACCGCCGAACAGGGCAAAGACCACTGAACAGGGCAAGCACCGCTGAACAGGGCAAAGACCGCCATGGCAAGCACCGCTGAACAGGGCAAGCACCGCTGAACAGTGCAAAGAGCGTCATGGCAAGCACCGCGGAACAGGGCAAAGACCGCTGAACAGAGCAAAGACCGCCATGGCAAGCACCGCTGAACAGGGCAAAGACCGCCAACACAAGCATCGTTAGCCCATGTGCGGCTGGGACAGTGACGGAACTGGGACCGTCACGGGGAGCGTGATGCACTCTGGGCACCAGTCCCCCTCCAGAACCAGTGGAGAACAGCATCCACTACCTGAATCCTTAACAGGATGAAGCACTCTGAGCACCAGTCCCCCTCCAGAACCAGTGAAGAACAGCATCCACTACCTGAATCCTTAACAGGATGAAGCACTCTGGGCACCAGTCCCCCTCCAGAATCAGTGGAGAACAGCATCCACTACCTGAGTCCTTAACGGGATAAAGCACTCTGGGCACCAGTCCCCCTCCAGAACCAGTGGCGGCTGTTATCCACTTGAGAGTCTGTGGCTTTGCACTCCCCAGGACCAATCAGTGGGCAAACCACCCACTGGAGAGACTTGAGAGACTGTGTCTCTGCACTCCCCAGGACCAATCAGTGGGCAAACCACCCACTGGAGAGACTTGAGAGACTGTGGCTTTGCACTCCCCAGGACCAAGCAGTGGGCAAACCACCCACTGTATAGACTTGAGAGACTGTGGCTTTGCACTCCCCAGGACCAAGCAGTGGGCAAACCACCCACTGGAGAGACTTGAGAGACTGTGGCTTTGCACTCCCCAGGACCAAGCAGTGGGCAAACCACCCACTGGAGAGACTTGAGAGACTGTGGCTTTGCACTCCCCAGGACCAAGCAGTGGGCAAACCACCCACTGGAGAGACTTGAGAGTCTGTGGCTTTGCAGTCCCCAGGACCAATCAGTTGGCAAACCACCCACTGGAGAGACTTGAGAGACTGTGGCTTTGCACTCCCCAGGACCAAGCAGTGGGCAAACCACCCACTGGAGAGACTTGAGAGACTGTGGCTTTGCACTCCCCAGGACCAAGCAGTGGGCAAACCACAAACTGGAGAGACTTGAGAGACTGTGGCTTTGCACTCCCCAGGATGGTACAGTGGGCAACCCACCCACTGTAGAGACTTGAGAGACTGTGGCTTTGCACTCCCCAGGATACATCAATGGGCATGGAGCCCCGTCGTGGATCTGGCATGGTGCTGTCATCCGGCTGAGGTGCCCCCCCTTCCCTTCCCCCTGAGGTGCCTGCTGTATTTCTATCTGATGCCCCTGCAGTGTTCTCTCCGTTTCTGGACAGGTATCTGATGTGGGCCTCGCCCATACATTTTGGGCCCAGTGGTCCACGGACATTGAATTGTGCATACCTGCACTACTAATCGTGATGTATATATTTGGAATGTGTATATATTTATGTATATTTGAGCATACTCTATTTTGATACATTACAATGGTTGTACTGATTTCCTTTTGTCTTTGCATTCTTCCGGGTGGGGGTTGGGGGTTGTTACTGTGATGTTTGGACATGCATTGGTGTGTGTGTTGTAGTGGGTGAGGGTTGGGGTGGGGCTGGGGGTGTTGCGTGTGTGTGTCCCTGACTTTTGCCTCCCCCCTCTCCTATGTCGTAGGTGCAGTACTCACTGTTGTCTTCGGCGCCACCGTTGCTGATGTTCGTAGAGGAGCAGGAAGACAAGTGTAGGGAGTATTTGGAGTTCCGGCTCCATGGTGCCCTCCTTCCTCGTGGAGTGTGTTAAGGTGAGCGTTCTCCCATAGCAAAAGCTGTTTCCGCCGTGTTTTTATCCACGGTGAATCCGCCCCGGAAAAGGTGGCGGATTGGCCTGTTGTAATACTGTGGGCGGTACTTTGTCTTCTGCCTGTCTGTTGGCGGTGACCACCGCGCTACTTGTCTGTACCGGCGTGGCGGTCGGAGTGTTAAAGTGGCTGTCTATGTTGGCGGGTTCCGCCACGGTCATAATTCCCTTTTTTTTCCGCCGGCCTGTTTGCTGTATTACCGCAGCTTTAACACCGTCCGCCAGGGTTGTAGTGACCCCCAAAGTATTTAATTTATATTTTTTAGATCAGTTAGTAAGTGGAATTAAAATGACCAATGTCTACAGGAATCTGGGAAGTGGATGATTCCTGAATGCTATGCATTTCGTAGTGCACCTTGAGTGGGCATGGGGGACTGCCTTCTTGACTGGAACAGTCCAACAATCATTTCTTCAGCAGGCAGGCTGCTCATACCCACTGGGGAAAGTGCCACTGGCTGCGATGGCAGGTGTCCTTTCAGGCTCTCCTACAGATCCTCCTCTTCAACTCAGTTGACAGACTCTGGAACATTAGTACACTGTTCATTCTCTTGGTTTCCTCTGTGGGCAAATCCTCAGCTTCATGGTCAACTGCTGTTGACCATGCTGCAGTCAGATCCTGCTGCAGGATTGATTTTCTCCTTCCCTTTTCTGTCAGGCAGGACCCGTCCATGTGACCTAGGAAAGGAAGACATCTCCTCCTTCAAATTCAGACTCCATGTGATGTCCCCTTCCTTTAGGAAGCTGGTTGTCAGGAAAACACTAGATGTGGTTGTGCAGCAGTCCTCTTGGTACTCTGGAGCACCCCTTCTTAGAAAGAACTTGGAACTGGAACAGGTGGGGTCAACAGTTCCTACATTTATAAAGGTACATCAGACAGGAAATGTATATTCTCAGTGGGCAATTTCAGAAGCAGCTTGGGTCACTTATCCTTTCATGTGTCCTTCTCAGGCTGACTCGTAGACTCAGCCTTGCCTACTGCAGTTTTTCCAGAACTCTGAATCGCCAGCCAATTTTGATGGATATAACAGTCCAAATATTAAATACAAATGCCTTTAAATACTGCATTTATCTTGTCACACTTGCCATGCTTCAAGGACAGAGGTCAAATGTCAGGCTATGTCTTCTGACACATTGTTGCTTTTTTACCATGTTTATTGGTGTTTACAGACTCCTCCCACTTTTCAGTCAGAGAAAGAAAAGCAAAGTGAGTTATGTGCCAATTGTGCAATGGTGCAAAGAGTGTGAAAGGAAAGGCTGCAGGATGTAATTTTTTTTTTGTAACACACAACAAAATATAAATACCTATAAATGAACTGTACACATTCAGCAGTTAGAAAGCACATTTTAGATACATCTGAAGTGAAATGGAAACACAATGCTAATAGAAACAAAGCACATCAAGAAACTTTACTTAGTGATACACAGAGGATAAATATTCACCAAAACCTCATTTCCACACGTCATTCGAGTAAAATAAATATTTCTTATTAGTAAAACTGTAGGTCTGTTCAAATTTAATGTCCATTTCAATGGAAAATGTGCTGTGCACAAATGACAGTGCACTACCACATCATGCTTTAGTTACATTAAAGAATCACCTGCCTCATGTCTATTAAGGATAGGTGAGTCACAAATGTTTGTTGTTCTAAAAAGTTGTAGTCCTAAAATGTTTGGGAAGCACTGACCTAAAGTGATGCACCTCACAGCAGGGTAATGTCCAGGTTGGAGTACCCACAACAAAGACATAAAGAGGTGTGAGCATTCAGAAACTAGCTAACAGCATCCACACCGACAGTGATCAGGATAAGAGACATAGGTTCAAATAAATGGGAAAGCATGCCCCCTTTCCACCAGGCAAGAGCCACCACATCTGGGTAACCTTTGGTTTGTGCTGAGTATGTTGTCTCAACTTTCACAGTCACCTCCTCTCCTGTTGATATCCTTAATGAATGGGGACAATTGTATTTGTGTTTTTTTTCCACAATATCCAAGACAGTGTCCTACTGGGTCTTTCACTTTCCATGTCAGCCATTTCTCTGTACTCCAGGAGTCTTATTAATACTTTTAAGGTATGCAGGGTCATGAGAGTGTACGCAAATGGCTTAAAGTTCTGCCAGTATGTAAAATCTACTGTCCACTTTCACTTATGAATTTAGATAATAGATTCCTTACTTATGTGATCACCACTAGACGTATCCCCCAGTGCTCGGCCTCAGACTATGGACCATTCAGGATTTATAATGTGTGCATCCTGTTTGCTTAAAGGAATCAGATTAAACCAGAGATTGATGCTCCTTCTGTGCATCTTGACTCAGGGAGCTTGTTTGATTCACTAGAATGGTTGTTCTTGTTTTGCAGTTATGAGAAGAGTGACCCTCATTCATAATATCTTGGATTTAATTAAGTTACAGTACATGAACTCGCAGCCTATGTGCATACTAATGGCTATACCTCCCAACCTGAAGGGAGTACAGAGGCAATAATCAGAGGTGCCCAGTTGGTTGCCCCTTCTTTTTGCTATGGCAATTGAGCCATAGGCATCTTGTCTCTTACCTATACATAGAGAAATCACCTTTCCTTGAAGACAAGGAGAAAACTCCCATAGCAGAAGAAGGAGATGCATTACCTCAAACATTGAGGAGTGTTAATGTTTGCAAAAAAAGAAATTTCTCGAGGTGTAAGGCCTTTTTCATTCTCACGGAAAGGAGCCAATTCTGTGCTACTGAGAGGAGTTCCTCTCTTGAGCATTGGTCAGGTGACTACATTTTATTTCCTTTTTATTCACTAGATGTTAGTGCCTTTTCAGCTAAGTGAGAAATTACCAGTGCTTAATTTGTAAAAGAATAAATGGCTTTGTAGTTTTGATTTCTCCTTGTGCCTCTTGAATCCAATATCAAAACCACTGCCTCATTATTCTTTTTCATCACTGCTTTCTCTTCTTGTCACTGTTTATCTGTCTTTCTTTTACTTCTTCTTCACCCTTCTGTGTTTTTCTCTCTCTTGCTCTGGATCAAAGTATGTTGAGGAAAAATAAGTTCCAGCCCCCAAAAACGTGTGCTAGTGTGCCCCACCTGGAACCACCAACTGAAATTAAGGACTGGAAATAACTCACAACTTAGAAATGCAGTCTCTTAAGCTCTCCTTCTGTATGATTTGATTTTCAGAACTCATCTCTAGGGCTTTATGTGGGTTGGATTCCTCTAGTAGTAACTTTTACATCAGGCATTGAAAGGGGTCCCTTTTGGGCTTATTGTTCACGTCCTTAACTGTACTGGGAAAAACACAGATTTTTTTGAATAATTAAAATAAAAAGGTTAAGGTGTTCTAGGTCAGCGGTTTAGTTCCTCATTATCTTTTACATATTAATTACTTACTCTAGTTGCATTACTTAGTAGTGATACTGTTTCCATTATGTTGTTTTGCTGTATTTGTTAATACAGGTAGTATGTTACTCTTCATATTCTTCGAACTAAGCCATCTGCAGGTGTTTCAAATGGGTCACAATTAAGAAGTCTTGAGTTGAGGCTAAAATCAGTGGGAGTTTCTTATAGTGCCTGTAAGTGTGTCATAGAAGGTGTTCAAAATACATTTTCATCCAATCTGTGGTCTCTCTTCAGAGTGCACAAGACAATGGGCGTGTATTCCAGTTGCAATTCTGATTCTTTGCAAATATGTGTGTAGATGGGGCACAGTTGTCAAAATATTGCCAAGGAGAAAGAAAAATAAAATGGCTTGATTACAGATGAGTGGTTGTGTTGTGTGTTTTGGGTGGTGAAGTGAATGAGATGTGAGGAAGTGGATTCAGGAGAGAGTGAAAAGAGCATGCTGAAGAGGAGAGGAGATATAAGAAATATAAGATATGCAGATCGAGGAGATGTGGTCCAAAGATGGGTATACATGTCTAAGATAGAGTGAACATAACAGGAGAGACACTCTGATGACCTCTAAGCCTTCCAAAACCTCAATGTTTAATTCACGGTTCATGGTCTTGGCTGATTTTAGGTGTATGTCCGTTAGTGTTATATTGGATGCTGTAACAAAAAATACATAGACACAAAAGGTGGGCCAAGTGGCACACTACAGAACTACAAAAAATACAGTTTATTTGTTTAGACTACGTCTGTAACTACATAAACCACACCCTTTTTAGAGACCCGTTCATTAATGTTATCATCCCACCTAAAGCACAACTCTTTACATGATGTTCTTTTGGGAGAGCTTTAAGATAAAAAGGCTGCAGGAAGGTGTATCCATTCAAAGAACAACATACTTTCCTGTGGTAACATAATTTGATAGCTAAGGATTGTTCTGTACACTCCTCAAAGCCCTGTCACCAACCCGCTTGCTAGGGGCATTTGATTCTTTTTTTAGACAATTATTGCTTTTTGATGTTGCGCTGCATTCCTCTGCTTTTTCTCCTGATCTCTGTGAATCCTAGGCGCGAAGCAGGAACAGACATCACCACTGACAATGATGTCCTATGCACCTACATCTCCACAAAAGATGGCATGTGTATCCATAGTGGGAAGTCCAGTGATAAACAATTGTTTAAAATAATAACTAAGTTGTTCTTTGTAGTTGAATAAATCCAATAAGTAAATATCATGTATTTTATTCTGTTTCCGATGGATACCTGCAGATTGATCAAAAACCCCAGGTGCGAGACTGGATCTGGAAAACTTCAAAGCTCTTAAGTCGCTAGTAAAAAGCAGTGGACTCGGTCGATGCTGGAAGTGGTGTCAGGCAGCATAACCTAGGATATAAAGCACTTGTATTGGTGCAACAACATTGCTTTGCCTTTTTCTGCACCTTCAATGCAGATCTGGAGCTTCACTCTGAGTTTTCCTCCTAGAATTAATTAAAAAAAGAAACAAAGGGGGTTATTACAACTTTGGAGGAGATGTTAATCCGTCCCAAAAGTGACGGTAAAGTGACGGATATACCACCAGCCGTATTACGAGTCCATTATATCCTATGGAACTCGTAATACGGCTGGTGGTATATCCGTCACTTTTGGGACGGATTAATACCTCCTCCAAAGTTGTAATAACCCCCAAAATGTCTCCTCCCAGGAAATCTGGATTCAAACCATGCAAAGGATTGTGAGGGACAGATGTGAAATACAGACCCTTATTCAGTCTGTCCTTAGGGTATGAAATCAGACCTTGACTCCTAGGCTTCTCCTCCTGCCTCAATATGCACCCTAAGGCCATCAAAGAGTAGGAGGCCAAGCTCTTCATTGCCAGGGCCAAAGAGGCACAACAATGCCACAAGCCTTCAAGAAACCGCTCCAAATCCCTTTTATTCTCTTCAGCTGGCAAGAAAAGAAATAACATTAGTTGACCCACCTCCTCTCGGTCCTGGGCCACCTCTGGCCCCAGCTCTAGAGTGACCTCCATCTTTCCCAGAGCCCTGGATGTCATTACCTCCATTGCCTGAGATTCTGGAACCAGCTTCTCCCAAGTTCCTGGCCCCGAGTCAACCAGCCTGCATGGCTTTCAGTCATGTTTACTATCTTTGGTACAGTCTTGTTGCAAGCAGCCTTCTCTTTGGGACTTATTTTGGAAAAACGGGGCAACCCAGTACCCTGGGTAAGTGAATAATATAACAGAAAGATTTTTGGTCCCTCCGGAGGAAGGATATCAGCCTAAGAAAGTCCAAATCACACCTTTGGAACTCCAGTTAATAGGATCAGTATTGGGCCCTACTCTCCTCCATGAATGGTTCCATCTTTGCACTAAGGTGCAAGAGTTCTAGTCCTGAAAGTCCTCCAAACCCTACTTCTGCTGGTTTCTTGCATTGTCCTAGACATGTTCTTTGGCATGAGGGCCCTGCAGTGGTGCCTCTGCAGACAGTGGCTCCAGTACAGGGAGACATGATCTCCCCCAGCACTGCTACATCCTTCACTCCCACTCTGACTGTGGCTACAGTAGTGATGGATGCCTTCATTCTGGGGTGCAGAACTCATCTGGGTTATCTGGAGATCAGAGGCCTCTGACTTGTAGAAGAGTGAGTTTTTCAAAATAACCTGCTAGAACTGCGGGTTATTCGGCCGACATTCAAGGCCTTCCTCCCCTCCATCATGGGTCAGTCTACCCAAATCGTGATGGACAACACAAATCTCCTTGAGTCTCGTTGAGACTGTGATCTTGGACACATTGGCAGTAGATCTTGCTCACCACCAATCACCTAGTGAGGTCTGTTAATGCCGGGGCCAACATTCCGAGTAGGGGCTACCTTGCCCTTCACAAGTTGCATCTTCAGCCAGAGGTAGTTCAGGGCATCTTCGCCCAGTGGTACACTACTCAGGTTGCCTTAATCGCCTTCTTGAAAAATGCTCCATATTAGCAGTTCTGTGCCCTCCAGTGTCTGTTGTGGGGAGCCTTGAGAGATGCGTTTTAGTGCAGGGTGAACTTATAGCTGCACTACCCATTTCCCCTCTCCCATGCCCTTGATTCCTCGAGACCTCAATCTGTATGCATGGAGATTAGGTGGGGACAACGGAGCTTCTTTCAGTTGCCACCAGAGGTGGTTACCATAATCATGTCAGCTTGTCGCCTCTCCAATAAGCCTGCCAGAAGATGGTAAAAGGCAATGTGTGGACTGATTTTCCGACCAAGTTTTTGCAGGTGCTAAAATTTGCTCTTTCCCTTGCTGAGAGAGGTTATGCTATTAATACTGGTAAGGGGTATTTGGCTGCCTTGTTTGTGTTTCTCTGACTGCTGGACAGGTTGTCCCATCTTAAAATCCCTATTGTTATGTGATTCCTTAAGGGTTTGATAAATACGTTTCCTCCAACTCCCTTTGTGGTTCGCCAGTGGTATTTGAATCTAGTTCTTATCTGTTTGTTGGGGATTATGTTTGAGCCCCTTCACAGTTGTACCTTACAAATGTTTACCCTCAAAACTGTTTTTGGTATCAATTCCTTTTGCTAGAAGCGCAAGCGAGCTGGTAGCCCTTAGCTGTCACCCTCCATTCATTTCTTTCATTCCAAATAAGTTGGTTCTGAGAGTCAGAGCCACTTTCCTTCCTTAGATGGTGACCCCTTTCCACCCATGTCAATTCATCATCTTCCCAAACTACTACACTCCCATGCATCCTAGGAAAGAGGAGTAGCAATTGCATTGGTTGGATCCTAGACAGGCAGTTAATTACTACCTGGATGCACAAAGGAATTCTGATCGGATGAACAGCTATTTATTGGGTACTGTCATGCCAAAAAAGGTAAGGCAGTGCAAAAGAGGACTCTCTCATGTTGGATCATCCTCAGCATCAACATTTGCAATGCCTTAGCCAAGAGAGTCTTCTGAAGGTACCAGATCTCATTCTACTAGGGCCAAGTCAACCACTTCTGCACTTGCCAGAGAAGTCCCAATTGCAGTAATTTGTAATGTAGGGACGTGGGCTTCCTTGTACACCTTCCCAAAGCACTCCTGCCTAGGTTCTGAGGTGTATAGAGAGAGACACGTTTTTACCAGATCTGTTCAGCAAGATTTCCTCATCTAACCATCCATCATCCTGCCTCTTGGGCAGGGTATTGCTATGAAATATGTTCTACAGTGAGGAATCTGTGGAAGGAAATATCCATCATGAGAAAAAAATTACTTAAACTCAGTAATGATCTTTCTGGTGGTGGGTATTCTCTACCTGCAGATTCCTCACTGATGTGCCCACCTCCCCATTTGATGGATGTGTTACAAGGAAAGTCAATAAGAATCAGGTTTACAGGTAATTTGGTACTACAAACCTACATCACTGTTGATCTACTCTTTCAACTCAAAGGCTGGGAAATAGTAGAGTTAAACCAGGGCTGGCACTTTGTGGCCTCCAAGACGCTGCATGATGTCACGACTGACGTTAACCGAGTCCAGTGCCTTCTCCTTGCCTCTGGAGAGCTTTGAGGTTTTCTGGATGCAGTCTGGCACCTGGGGTTGTTCTACAGCAGTGGTTCCCAACATGTGGTCCAGTGAACACTGATTGTCTGCAAAGCCTACCTAATTTGCAACTGCTTCGAAAATAAATAATGTTAACAGATTAATTAAGGTTGTATAAATTTACAAAAAAGCAAAACGTTAATCTGAACATTTTGAAAAAGATCGATAAATTCAAAATTGGAGGCTAAAATTAGGTTAGTGTCCTCATTTTGACTAGTAGAAGCAGTGCAAGTGCATCAAACAGAATATAGTATGGACGACTAGTGGCCTCAATTGAATTGGAAAAGGTTCAACCTTCCCATTAAAATGTAGAGTTTTTTGTACATTCGTCTGAGAATTTCAATAAATGATTAAATATTTTGGGTAATTGCTCAATGAATGCTTGTTTCTATAATTTTTGTGCATTGTTTTATGGTTCAAATCATCAAACGCTTAGGTTGGGGTTTTGTGCTTCAAGTAATGACTCGGTTGAATCCATGGATTTTAATAGTGATTCATTTAGGGTCCCTGTGTTCCAGTAATGTTTAAATGGGGGTCCACAGGAGTCAAAAAGGAGGGAACCATTGTTCTGTAGGTGAGGAATCTGCAGGTAAAAAGAGTATCTGCCCGAAAGTAACTTTTTCCTGTAGACTTTAGGTATTTGTATGTATGTATATGTGTTGATTTTATATATATATTTATATATTTGTAAATATCCATCATCAGTGAATTATTAATAAGGTCCTGTGCCAAACCAATACTTTAGTAATCCTAACTTTTTCCTCTCTTTCCCATTTTATTTAGATATGGAACAAGCGCGTATACAGAGGTAAAGTATTTTTTTTTTTTTTAAACTTTAGTACGCTAATATCTTTTATCCTTTAACACGTTTTCAGTTCATTTCAATCTGATGTATGCATATTTGATAAAAAGCGTACACAGGAGAATATATATATAAGGCAATCCTAATTTCTACCAAACAAATTATAAAGATTTACTTTACCACACATTTAAACCAGATTTATCTTTTAGCCCAGAAAACAACACTGACACTTATGTAACCATCCTAACACCAGCAGGTGCTTCAGGTCTACTAATTCTTTCTTCCCTGACATCTTCCTCAAGTGCTCTCTGATTTATAGACATTGACGTGGGCCACCTTGGGTCTTGCATCGTAAATGGATACTCTTGCGTCAAAGGGCCAGTTTTGATGAGGATTGCCTACAATATGTTGATAAGCTGCACTGCCTTCTGTTGCAAATTAATAGTACAGTCATATTACATATAGACTAACCACAGAAGTACCTTGCCATAACATAGAATATGCTACTGTCATGTTAAGTATTTTGACCAAAGGTTCCCTAGGTGGGCATGGGAGATATTTCAAGCATTTATTCAGGTGTTAATGTTTGACATTAAATTTATGTTTTCTGGCAATGTAGAAAGCTATAAAATGTTTGCTGACTCTACTTCATATATTTTTGCTAACACTTAACTTCTTTTTCCCTTCTGGAAACAATGCATTTTCTGTAAAATTGATAACGTGCTGAGTCACTTCATAGATTGTTTTCAATAATGTTTGCAAATATAGCCACTGGAATTTTCCATATACAAGAAAGCTGAGAGGCAACTAGTTGTCATATAAGTGAAATACTGTCAAAGACCTGATCAGTAGCATCCTCCACATAAACAGTTAAGGATGTAAGGGTTTTGTAGGCACTCATGCACTAGACAACAATTGCCTATGAACACATGTCTTGTTATGATAAGTAAATTAATGCAATGCTTTGCACCACATGAGAACCTTTGCAAAATCTTAAATATTTCCTAAATCTGTAAAATGTAACAAATGAAGCTAAGAAACATAATGGTATAACTTTTCATAAAAAAAAAATGTGACCATGGGAATAACCAGCATTGACCCACTTCTCTTTCTCCTAAGTCCTCATGAAGTAAGGATGACACTGTCACTGATACAATAGTAAATATCATTAAAAAGTACTGATGGAGGTTTTGATCAAATAGCTTTAATAAAACAGGCATATTTAATAACCGCAATATATAGTTGAATGGCTCATTCCTAAGCTCAGTTGCACAAGCTAAGATATATAATACTCTGGTGGAAAAAAACACAAGTGCATACTACAGCCATATACAAACTACAAAGGTCCTTTTACATGGAGCAATACTTTTTATTTGCTCTTGTGTAACTGAAGAATACTTTCAAGTCCTAACAGAACTGTATGATGAAGAACAAACTGTGAGCATTTGAAAATTAATGTGTATCAATAGACTTTACCTCCTTGTTCCTAAAATATAAGATTCCTTATGACAATAATACCTCTTCTTTTTATTAACTAATAGCTCTATTCCCAATATATTTCCATTACAACATGTGCCCAGAAGGTATCCTAAAACTGCAACCCTAGTCGCTGAATATTTATGTGACATGATTAATGTTGCACTCCAATAGTTAATTTATATTTGTCAAAAAAAGTATGGTGAAAAAACATTCAGTATGCCTCAGATATCCACATTTCCACTCATTATCCAAGTGGCTGTTTCTGTCCTTAAGTGAACATCATCAACCTTTTTGTATTTCTTTTATCACCTTGCTGAGACTGACGCACATCAAAAACTTCCTTGCTGCCACCAGGACCTACCATAAAAATCCTGGGGAATCCATCACCTCGACCAATTCGGCTATCAGACATTGTATGCTAAATTGGCCTTCTTGAGTAAAGAGTCTCATGCCCGTTGGTACCTAGGCCTAGCCTTGAACTGGTTATTGCACAGATCCTTTGAACCAATAATGTCATGAGACATAAAGTGCCATTCAAGGAAAGCAGCTTTGTTTTGTTTCTCTAACATTGTCCAGACAAATAAGTAAGCTACAACTCCTGTCCTATTTTCCTCTTTTCCTCTGAACATTTTGAAACCAGGTAGTTCTGTGTATTAACTCTTCCTTCATATCAAAAGTACTGTCACAATTGCATCTAAAAGAAGCTGGTGTTTTTGCCTTATGTCCTCACTGCACTGCATTTGAGGAGACGTTAAGTACATCTTAGGCTTCTATAAAGACAGAATTAGGAATGTACATTAATCACATGAGCTTTTTAAACCATTTGGAAGCAATGATACTGACCAAGTGTCTGCTAAAGCCAACAGTGCCAGGGGCATTATCTAACTCTGGATGCATCCCAACCTCCAAATAGTTTTAGGCCAAACTTCACCGGGGCTATGTGGTATTGGTGGTATTCTTCAGGTTTGTACCTGTACTTTGAACTCACTATAGTTTTAAATCTTCTACCAGCGTTGCACAAATTTGTCTAGAAATTCTCTACACATCTGGTGAGGTATAAAACTGTCCAAGGCCAAATTTTGCCTCGTGTCTTTCTGATTTGCTACTAAATCTATTCTTAATCTTATAGTAGTAAAGAATCTATGCTATAGCATAGCAACAATACTTTTATGTTGACACTGGCAATCTTAATCCTAGCCATACCAGATTTGTCTAAATCTAGTATCACCAGAATGTCTTTCTTTTTCACTGGGTCATTCCTTTAGATGTAATCAGAAAATAAAAAAAGTGAATCCATCCACAAAATCCATGATCAACCCATGTAACCATTCCAAACCTACTGGTCTTAATTTAGAGATGATGATCATAACATGATATAGAAAAACATAGCACTTTTTACACCATCAATTTTCACAGGTTATATCATGCTAGCACAATAGATCAGAGAGAGTCCACTCAGAGACCGCATTCTCTCTGTGGTATCATTTATTTTGAAACTGGTAAGTGACTCAAGAATTCTTCCTAGCTGCAGTATGGACTCTAGACATTAACCCTGATCATTTGTTGAACCTAAGCCAGTACATCGGCACATTCTGCTTAGTACACACCTAATAAAGGTTTTACCTCAAATACAGAACCAACCGACAGCCTTCTAATTCTCAATTAGATTTTACACATGATGGGATTGAGTTGTGACACCTGCTTAGTGATGAAGCAGTTCGTATTTTTTATGTTATTGATCATTAAAACCATGTCATCCTTTTATTTGACACATCTGAAATAGAGAATTTCATTTAGGCTTGCTCATAACCTAATTGCCTCAAGTGTTGGATCCTTCATAGATTCACATAGTTGAATCATTTCCCCATCATTGAAGTAAGAGTCCAATGGGACAATAGTAAAGCAGCATAGAATATTACCATATCCCATAATAACAATGAAACTTTCACTTTAATAGCTCATCCACATCATATAAAAAGAACCAAGCTTCAGCCAATCAGGTGAGAGCACTTTCTAGACTACTCCCTACAGAGGCTAATCCCCTAAGATTTTTTACCACACGTCATGTGAAGGAAGTCTTCTTGATCTCTTCTCAGTTTCTGAACTACATTTCTAACTTTTCCCTACACATACCAGTTACTGTCTATTATCATGTCATAGCCATCAAGGAAAGGACTTACCAGACCCTGTGGAACCTCTGGGAAAAAGAGATTTAATTCTGAAGATCCACACAAGGAGTGTACCTCCTGTTTACATCCTGCCCAAAAAGTAAAAGACTACAAAATATGTCACTCTTTTTTCTCTACAATTCTTACAGATAGAGAAAGGAGGCTTCTCTTATAGCTGCAGAAATTAAAATCCGGAAATTCTTTCTGAGAAGGAAAATAGTGAAGAGTCTACTCACTCTCGGGAAAAGTCAGAGGAAAGGGAATCAGAGTTGTATAGGAAAGCCTTGAAAAAGACTCATCATGGTCTACAAGAGATATCTCTCCAGAAAGAAGAAAAAAAAAAAATCTCCTCAAAGTGTGAGGTCAGACCCTACCACTCTGTCTTTCAACTTGGTGGAACGCTTAGAGAAATCCTCCTCAGAACCATTGACGGTTAAGGTAAAACTGGCTGTGGCAGCATCACTGTCAAAAATGGCAAGCACAACATGACAACAGTACTGTCAAAATCCATGTCAACTACAACCACATCATCGATCCTGTCAGCAAAGACTTCTTTGATAAGGGCTCCGTCGACTGCCATTGTCATCAACAATACCATCAAAGGAAGGACCATCAACAAAAACATGAGGGGGTCGTTACGACCCAGCGGTGGGTGTTATAGAGGCGGTAGTACCGCCAACAAGCTGGAGGTACATTCTGCCATATAATGACATTGATGGTTTGGCAAAAGCCAAATTGCCAAGGTACCACTCCAACCGCCACGGCGGTAACAACCACCAGGCTGGAGACTACAGTCTCCAGCCCGGCGGCTGTCACTAGGCTGCCCACTGTAATATGTCCCCGCCCACCGCCATGGTTTCTGTGGCTTTTTAACCACCACAAAAACCATGGCGGTAGGCACTATCAGTGGCAGGGAATTCCTTCCCTGGCACTGATAGGGGTCTCTCCAGATTCCTCCCCCTCCCCAGAGATTTCCCCCACCTTCCCCCTCCCATCCCCCCACCAACATACACACACCTACACGCACAGACATCCACATGCATACACACACTCATACCCACATTCACCCATGCATGCATACATCCATGCACACACACACCCACACACACTGACATACATACAAGCAAACACGCATTCACACATCCCAACATTCACGCACTCTCATTCCCAGCACTATACTCACTCTCCATCCCAAGAAGGCATGGTCCAACTTCCACTTGCCTTAATCCAAGAGCTCCAAGGCTTGCTCTCTCCAGCTCAGTGAACTCCTTATCCTATGCCTTCACTTTTAACACCTAGAATAACTCCAGCTTTCAACATCGCTTTGCCTCCTAGGAACAACCCATCCTCCTCGGATGATGGCAGAGAGGAAGGGGAAATGCCTGAAAGTCAATCTGCTCCCACAGAATGGGATGACTATTTAATTGTAACTCAATCTCTACATGCACCTATCAGTGCACACTCCACCCAGTGGCATTAGAAGTTTCCATAATCTCATGGAAAGAGCTGTCAAAAGTTTTCAGTTGCTTTTGGCTGTCAGTCAGACTGCTTCTTGTATGATTTCAAAGCGCCTATCAAGAGATCTATTAGAGTAATCCCAGTAGCGGATTACATGTGGGAGGAAGGGAGAAAATTCCTGCTACAGTTGCTACTGTCCTGCCAAGGATTGACCATAAAAATAAGGCATCTGAGACCTCACCGGCATGTTGGATGGGCACCCAAAACCAGATTCTGTAATAACATAGGCGGCTCAGCACTGGTCCAAGAATCCTTCAACACCCATATCAACTCCGCCAGACAGATGGTAGGCGCATGTCTAATATTGGCAAAAGATGTTCTATAATGTCTGCAACTAGAGTTTGAGCTACTAATTCATTGGCCATATTGGGCCGGTACGGCAGGCAAATGTGGACGGATATCACCACATATATAGATCTTTTACCTGAAGAGAAAAAAGGGAAAGCAAAGAAAATTCTTCTTGCGGATGAAAGAGCCTCCTTCAGAATAATAGACCAAGCTATGAACATAGCATCAACTAGATTCACAAAACTGTAGTGAGCTGCAGTTCTAAGGCATTAAAGATGGCTAAAGGCCATGTTATTCATGCCTGAGGTCCAGAGAAATATTTTACATATGTCTTAGGATGAGGAGGCATTATTTGGCAAGCACGTTGATGACACCTTACAGGCAATTAAGGCGGATACAAACACTTGCAGTTCAAAAAGATGCCATTTCGAGGAGCACAAGAAAAAGGTTTCTTTTCATATAGAGGAGGTTACTGGAAGTACCAACAATATTAGGCCTTTCAGCAGCAATATTAACCATCCTACAAACAACAGTCGTTTAGATCACCACCAGCGGCAGCTTCCACAAAGCAATTTCCTGGAAGGAAACAAACCTCACAGGCAAGAGACAGTGACAGAAAGCAGTGACTCTTTGAATGTGCCAGTTATACCCTTTACCAACCACCAACCTGTGAGAGCAAAACTTTCCAGCTTACCCATCAATGGCAGCAAATTGCACCCGATAGATGGGTGTTGGACCTGATCACCTACATTCATACTTCAGAATTCATACAAATGCCACCAAACACTCCACCAAAGGCAGTGCACCCACCTCATCTCAAGCTACTTCAAAAAGAAGTTGTCATCATGCTAAGCACAGGAGAAGTAGAAAAAGTACCCAACTCCCGCAATGGAATGGGTTGCTACTCCTGTTTTTTCCCAAATCAAAAAGAAATCAGGGAAATGGTGACCCATTTTGGATCTCCTAAATACAAAAAAAATACTTGAGGAAACAATTCTTTCACATGTTAACCCTTCAAGACATCCTTGGGCTCCTCAACCATGGAGATTACAGGAGAGCCTTGGATCTACAGGATGCTTATTTCATACGAAACATCAAACATGTTTAGGATTCAGGGTTGCTGGCACTCACTGTCAGTCCAAAGTCCTCTCTTTAGGGCTCAGGTCAGCCCCCACACATCCTTACAAAATGTCTATTTCCAGTGACAGGCTCCATAAGGCAGAAGTGTTTCTAGGTGACCAGAAGTCATCAATTCTTCCATTAAAGAGAATAATGTTTCTGGAAGACGTTTTAGATGCAACCTTAACACAATCTTATCACAGGAAATACAAAATAGGTTCATACAATTAGCACACAGGCTATTGAAAAGATAGTCAATTTCAGTATGTCTATTCAAATCGCTCCTAGGGATGATGTCCTCTACCATATCACTAGTACCTTTTTTGATGTCTGAGGCATTTCCAGGAAGAATTGGACAAACAATGGATTCGACGATCAGATAAAGATCACTCAAGGTATGACTGAGGATCTACCCTGGTGGAAAGAAGCCAACAAGCTCTCAATGGGACTAACATTCTTACTCCAGTTCCCCGATTATGTGACCACCATAGATGCTTCTTTAGAAGGTCGGGGTGCACATTTGCAAGACCTCTACAGATAAGTGAAAAATGATCTGAGTCAGATGAACATGCATATAAATTGGTTGGAACTCATAACAGGTTTGCCAGTGTTAATTTGCACAGACAAATCCACCAGGATGCACAATGTGTACAACCAAGGGGGCACAAGATCTCTGGCTATATCCAAGGAAGTACAAGAAATCTGGAACTGGGTTATGACAACCAAATAACATTGCGAGCAGAACATGTTCCTGGTACAAACAACATCTTAGCTGACACATTGAGCAGAACCAAGAACAGCTACCACAAATGGGAGCTCAACTAGTCAATTCTGAACAACAGCTTCCACCAGTGGGGCAAACCCACACTGGATCTCTGCAATGCAAGAGAACTGGAAATGCCAATTTTACGCAAGTTGGTACCACTTACAATGGTTGTGTGGTGTTGTAGCATCTCAGCAAAATGAAGAGAGAACCATTTTGAATAATTTTGATTGCCCTATGGTGGCCCAGGCTGGTTCACAGAGCTGTTATACCATCAGAGACAAAGCACATTCAGCTGAAACCTCTCAGGACGCTTTTGACAATGACCCACAACCAGGTACTTTATCCTAACCCGACTTCCCTTCACTTATCTGCCTGACTCCTGAATATCATGAGTTTGCAGGTGTAAACCACTTTCAAAACTGCTGAGACATTCTTGCAAAAGCTAGAGCTGACACCACTAATAAAACGTATAAATTAAAGTGGAAGCATTTGTGTGTATGGTACCAGAAAATGAATTTTCATCCTATTTTGGCACCCTGTTTTGGCATCTGTTGCCGTATCTTTTGTTATAGGCAAAATAGGGCTTAGTCCACACTTCTATTAAAGTGCATCTAGGAGGATTCTCAAGGTATACACCTTCCTCGGGTTCACCATCTTTCGGGTCTAACAGAATCATTAGGCAGTTCCTTAAACATATTATTAGAGTCTTCCTTCCAGTAAATACTCCTCCTCCTTTGTGGCAACTTAATACATTGTTGCACAACTAATGAAGAATCAATTTGAACCTATACATAAGGCAGAGGTCAAATTTCATATGTGAAAAGTGACATTGCTGTTGGCTCCTACATGAGCTACAAGGGTTGGTCAAATAAAAGCCTTCACCATTAATTAACCTTTTTGCAGTTTAAAGATTAAGGCTGTGATATCTGAACCAATCCTAGATTCATCCCCAGAGTCCTTTCAGATTTCCATCTTTATGAACCCATTATACTAAAATCTTTCTTTCCAAATCCACAGTTGGTACCTGAAAAAACACTGCATACACTGGATGTTAAAAGTGCCTGGAATTTTCTTTACATCTCATCAAGTAGTTCAGAAAGAAAGACCAACTGTTAGTAGCATATGGGAATTATCGTAGAGGTGGTCCAGTCCCAAAGGCAAGTATAACTCGGTGGATTTCAGCTGCTATCCAATTCTGTAATTCCAAGGCCGTAAAACCTTTATCAAATAAGGTCAAGGCGCACTCCACTGGAGCGGTCTCTACCGCAACCACTTTCTTTGCTGGGGTGCCTATTGAAATACATGTTGAGCGTAAAAATGGAAGAAGACACATAGGTTCAGGCAACATTATTGTCTGGAATGTGCGTAATGCAGTGTAACACCATATATTTAAATAAGGTGAGCCATTTTTTATTTGTATTTACATATATTTATATATTTTTTTCAGTAAAAAAAAAAAACAAAGGTTACTGGGACGTTATAGTTAGGAAATGAAATTAAATAAACCTTACAAATTCACTCAAAAACCAAAGGTTACAAGGAAAGTATAGTTAGGTTCTGAATTTCCTCAAACAAAACCACAGACATTCAGCAGTTATAGTTATTTCAAGTAACTATAACCTGCGGCCTAAACTAACTATAACTGCTGCCAACACCACTAACCACCAAACCCCACGCCGCACACAACCTTTGGCCATGTGTAGGAGGAGTTGGCCGCAGGGCCTGTCTCTCTGGGTGTGAGAATAGTTGTGAGGGTCTCTCTGTATGAGAGTGTCTGATTGCACTCCAATAGTTAAAAGATGCTTTTACCTCCACAAAGGATTTTAGATCATTTTTCAATATGGAATCGTGGAGAAAGCACACTTGCTGTGCCTTCGCCAAGCCCAGGAGTTAGTATCATTTGACCTTTCCAGAAGGTTCAACTGTGGCACCTGCTGCATATATATTATTAAGTCTTTCCGGTTGAGGTTTAATTTCTGTGAAATTAAAATCATGGTCAGAACAGAAGCTCACCTGCCTGTGTAGCCAACAAGAGTCCACAGTTTTGCACAAAATGTCTATCCAACTGGAGCACTTTCTACGGGTTAGTTAGTAACTGCTACCTCATTGGGTTAATGACCAGTGGAGGGGGGAGGAGGAGGAGGAATAGGAGCAGGAATGACCCTATCCCCTGGCCACTTTCAGGCCCAGAGACCCCCATCCCCTGGGCCCCCCAGAAGATACCAGGACCTGACCCTCGGGTGGTGGTCCCCAGGGCCAATATTGGCTCCTTGAGGTGGGCCTCGCAACCCCCCTCCAACATTTAACTTTGTTGCAGGAAGAGGACTCCTGTGCGCACCCTCGTATTTTTTTTTCTTTTTATATTTCCCCTGGGGGTATTACTGAAACGAGAGCAGGAGACTGAAACAGTTTAATTTAAAAAAACAAAAAACATTTCATGTGGATTTGCATCCCCCCTCCCCTGAATTTCAAGTGAAAATGTTTTAAAAAACTGCTTTTTGGTGCCCTGGTGGGGAGTTCTTCTGGGACACCAACACCAAAGCTAAGGGGTTAGGGTGTCCTTTCCCTGGCCCCTTTTCTTATTTTTTTAAAATATTTTTTTCTGGGAATTGTCTGAAGATGGCTGTCAACACGTCCTCGTTGAAGTGTTGGCAGCCAATCGGATCTCAGCACGTGATTGGGAGGGTTCAGGGAGCCTTCAAATCCCCATATATATATCAATTAAAAATTTTCATTAGTATTTCAAAAACTACTCAATGGTTTTACACCAAAACAAGAAAAAGGGAGCTTTCTTGACCAAGATCTACTTTCCTGCCAAATTTGGTGTAATTATGTCCAGTGTTTTAGGGTATAGTCCTGTTCAAAAACACTATGAGAATTAACATATGGAAAACACGATTTGGAACCCACCCTTTTTCTCGGTCCCCGCTTGACGGATCACCCCAGAGCTTTCCGTACAGCAGCTGATGTGAGCGTAGTAGTGTCAGTTGCTATAAATGGTGAATGAGAGGGTGTATGAGTGGGTAAATGAGTGACTGAGCAGATAAATAGGTGTCTGTGTGGGTGAGTGATACAGTACATGAGTGGGTGTATGAATGGGTGTGTAAGTGCTTTTATGGATAAGTGAGTGGGTATATACGTGGCTGTATGGGTGAGTAAAGAGGTAAATTAGTGACTATATGAATGATTAAGGTAGCTCGAAAGAGGTAGTATGGGAGAGTAAGTGCTTCAGTAACTGTATAAATGACTGAGTACAAGTTGGTATTTGCTGTGTGTATGAGTAAGTGTGTGGGCGTGGGATCAACTGTATGGGTGAGTGAGAGGCTGTGTAAGTGAGTGTATGGGTGAGTGAATAGGTGTGTCAGTAGCTGTATGGACGACTCAGTGTGTGAGTAATTGTATGGGTGTATGAGTTGGTGTGTAAGTGTCTCTGACTGGATGTATAAGTGGCTGTGTTGGTCTGTTAGTAGGTGCGTGAGTGCCTGTATGTGTAAGTTGGTTATGTTAGCAGCTGCATAGGTGACTTGATATGTGAGTGCCTCTATTGTTAAAAAGTATGTGTGTGTTTGTATGGTTTTTGAGGTGGTATGTCAGTTGTGTGGGAGTTGGATTATAGGAAAGTATATGGGGATGTAAGTGGTTTTGAGAGTGGTTGTGTGGATGATTGTCATCATTGATGCCATTTGAGATGCCTTCAGTGATGTAATTGACCATGTAATGAGTGATGTATTAGGCTGGTCATAAGCAGTGCATTATGGGGATGCAAGTTATAGCTAGCTGAGGTAACTATTACTGCTGAATTTCTTTGGTTTTGTACGAGTAAAATCAGAATATAACGATAACAACCAAGTAACCTTTAGATTTTTCAGTGAATTTCTACCATTTTAAAAAATCTGTTTCCTATCTATAATGTTTGTATATGCTTTAGTTGAGTGAGTGCATGAGTACATGTATGGGTGAGTCATTGAGGACATGTATGTGTGAATAACAGTGAACCTTTGTATGTATGGGTAAATGAGGCGCGTTTGCACAGCCGGAGGAGGAGGAGGGGCTGCCCAGGAGGCCCTTCATATTCAACACACGCGCTCCCGCTCTACAGGAGGTGCGTTTGTACAGCCGGAGGAGGAGGGGCTGCCCAGGAGGCCCTTCACATTCAACACACGCGCTCCCGCTCTACGGGAGGCACGTTTGTACAGCCGGAGGAGGAGGGGCTGCCCAGGAGGCCCTTCATATTCAACACACGCACTCCCGCTCGCCCGTCCTTGCCCGTCATTGCCCGTCATTGACAGGAAGAGGCAGGGTAGGGCCCCCCTCTGACATCCTCACTAAGGCCTTTGGAGCTGGTGACAAACAGGCACGTGGCTGCTAGGAGGCACTCTTTTAGTGTTTTTTTCTTTCTTTTATCTTTCTGCTGCTCATATGACTGAGTTTAACTTTTAGACTATGTAAAGCAAATCAAAGAGCAGTATTTAGTTACTGTCACTGGGGCAGGCTCAAATCCTTACATACTTGATGCTGTGCTTACATTATAAACGCTGGTTTTGTCTGTGAGGGCTGGAGGTGGGACTGAGTCCCTATACATTTTAATTTGAGCATCTAAAAGACCGGATTCCGCACGTGGGTGTTGGGGGTGGGATCCACTTCCCATAAACCTGGTTTGTGTTCCCTTGGCTCTTTCCTCACGTTACTCAATCTGAGGGACTTTAATAACCCTCCGGGATGGGGAAAAGGAAAGCCAGTGGTAACCCTACTGGGTTGGGAGGGGCGAAGAAAGTACATCGACATGCTGCCGAAAACTGTACATTGACTAACATTGATGATCTAATAGAGGAAGTAGAACGTTTTCTAGCTACTAAGCCCTTAAGAAAGGGATCACTGCCGCTACCAATGACATAAAATCCTTTTTTCCCCCTGTGAATAGAGAGTTGACGTTACCCTCACTGCAAGGATCTAATTTAGAACTTATTCTGCCAGAAGCTTCGACCAATCCAACAGAGAGTCCCAAACTGAGCTTGCCTAACCAGCAGGGTAGTGTTTTACCCCTTATAAACTGCTCCAACCGTTTTTTACCTCTTGCCTCCCTGGCGACATTTGGACCAGAGAGGATTGTGCTAAGGGAAACTGAGGAGCCACCAACGAATTTAGCTACTCAGGGGGAACACCCTGTTGAGGCACAGTTAGTACAAATAAGAGCTGAAATTCTGAGCCTCAGAGAGTATCTTACATCTTTCAGCCACATGATATATGAGAAGCTGGATGGCATATCTGCTGTAATTGGGAGTATAAGGAAATCCTCGTCAGAACTTGGGCCTAATCCTCTATCTAGGCAAATCCAACAAGTTGAAACATTTACGGCAGGAACACATAGGGGAAAGAGGGTTGGAGTGGCAACACAAAATTCCCATGGGGAAGAAAGTGTACTTCCTGTCGTGGCCGGCTCAAATAAATGTGACACTAACTGGAGTAAAGGGGCTAATTAGGCGGTGTATAGAAATGAATCTTTAGATAATAGTATTATAGATCCTCCGCAAAGTGCCCCAATAAGCCAAATTAAGCACAGCCAGTATGATGTATACATGACAAACGTCCCTAAGCTAAATTGTGGACTAAAGGAACAAGGGGATTCCCTCAAGAATAAAGTAATCCACTGGATAAGGGGGGTAAAGAAGTGTAGGTCTATTATAAGGGATGACATAGTAACTGTCCAGAGATACTCAAGAGAATGCTCAGAAACAGACCTCATAGGGCTGAAACTGAGCAGCCAGAGCCTAGTAAGGGGTCTTTTGGCACTTGATCAAAGATCGAGACCTGGTACCTCACCCCAAGTGTCTCTTGCTCAAACAATCCCCCAATCATTGGTTAATTTATTTTTTAAAGAGAGACATAACATCCCTATGCCCCCTAGCACATGTACCTCAAGATGGGATTATAGGAGCAGTCCAACTTCAACCACGGATTGACGTGAAGCCCCCATAGTGAAGGATGGGAGAGACGACACACCCAGCAAAATGGTTTTGGACCCCCGTATGTTAAGCAACCAGACATTGGGTACTTTGGGAGTAGAGCCAAGAGTATATTGTAGTGACCAAGTAGAGGAGATGGAGTGTGGAGTAACGCCTTACTTAAGTGAGAATAAAGAGAAGCTGCAAGATATGGGGGATAGAACTGATTTACTAATTAAGCTTCTATCTTGGAATGTGGAAGGTGTGCTTCAAAAAATAACTAACCCTGATTGGTGCAGCCTCTTTTTTTTATTGCAGGAGACATGGGCCTCTTCTGCGTTCAATAGAGCAGGCTATTGGACCTTTCAGAAGGCTGCGCTTCCATCACCATCTGGAAGGGCATCAGGGGACTTGGTAATCTGGCTAAAACACGATTTGTTCCCAAAGGCAAAGGAGCTATCAACCCCCACTACGGATATACTAGCTGTTGAGGTCGAACTCAGCAGTCCAAGGGGGCCTGTTTGCATAGTATTTGTGAATATATATGTTAGACCTGGCCCCCAAAGGTCTCAGACCGCTTTAATTAATATGCTTACAGACCTCTTGAATTGTTTACCAGGGGGGCAGGGCTTAATTGTTGCAGGAGAATATAATATGCAACTGAACTGCAAAGTCGACCACCAGCAAAAAGGAACCCAGTTTGCAGATCCATGGGACAGATCTGGGCCGGTCCAGGCCATAACTAAGAAAGTAGGGGGAGCATTGGATCTATTAGAGGACCTAATAAAAGCAAAGGGGTTAAGAATAGTAAATGGGAACACGAAGTCAGACACCCCGGCATTGCCTACATACAGGAGCGGTCCATACTCGAGCCACATAGATTATGTCTTAGTAGATGATGCGCTCTGGAAATCTCTTTTTGACATGGTCGTTCTTCCACGTGATGACAGTGACCACCAAGCTCTGTGTACCTCCTTTTCTACTACCTCATTTAATTGTAAAACATTGACAAAGTGGGTCAAGGGCAATGCCCTAATCATGACTATAAAAATGTGAAATGGGAACTGGTGGAAGATGATGCAAACTTTCAGTTGTTAATTTATAAAATAGTCATATCAACGCTTTTACCCTTGAAACATATTGATTTTGTACCGGTGGATCTGATGAATTTGCACAGTATTTTGATCAATCGGTTAAGACCACATTTTCAGGTAGTAAGGAGGCGGCTAGAAACTGGGGTCAGAACATTGAGGTGGTGTTCTAACCCCTGCCGTCAGGCCAAAATACAGTTGTTGGGAGCACTGAAGGCAGGGAATTGTCGAGAGATAAGAGTAACCAGGGCTGCGTACAAAACAGTATTAAAAAATGCTAAAAAAGAGTGGGAAACCAAACATTGGAACGGGTTGGTAGATGCACTTTATAAGAAGGATTTTAAACTGTTTTGGAAATTAGTGACAGGTAAAGGGTGTTCCCAAACCGTGGAGAACTACCCTGTAATTCAGCCAGAAACTTGGGTGTCACATTTTAAAAATGTATAAAGAGTGGCTCAAACTAGTAAAATTATTGTTCCTTTATTAAAGTGCAATGGGCCCTTTATCTCCTATATACCAACTGTTGGGACAGCTACACTACCTAATTTCGACTTGGATCTCTTTTCTTTAAAAGAAACAACTTTGGCTCTCCAATCAGTACGTAAAGGGAAGGCCCCCTGGCTAGATGGTATTCCGGGGGATTTATACTTGTCTCTACCGACAACTTGGTCTTTATATTTAAATGCGCTCAGTAATGAGATACTGAGGGGTGGTGGACTTCCCCCTACGTGGCAAGTAGCAATTATAGTCCCTATTTTCAAGAAAGGACCAAGGGACGAACCAACTAACTATAGGCCAATAAGTTTAATTGATGTCAGCCAAAAAATATTCTGTAAACAGGTACTGAACAGACTACTGACATGGATAGAGGATTCTCATATCCTTTCCGACTTCCAGGCAGGATTTAGGAAAGGAGTAAGCAAAATAGATCAGGCGTTCAGGTTCAATCTTCTTTGCTGGAAATACCTGTCACTCAATAAGAGCCACTTGTATGTGGCTTTAATTGACCTAAAAGCTGCCTTTGATATGGTCCCATGGGACTTATTGTGGAATGTTCTGGAGAGCTACCAACTCGATAAAGAATTACTAAGATTGATTAGGCACCTACACAAGGGGACTTATGCTCAGGTACGTTGGTCTCAAAGTGGTGACTTAACAGAAGCTATACCTGTTGATAGGGGGGTCAGGCAGGGGTGTGTCCTGGCCCCCACATTGTTCAATCTTTTTATCAACAGTGCGGTGGACCAGCTGATGCACTGTAACCATGATGCTCCAAAGTTAGCAGGAGCCTCTGTCCCCATTTTAATGTTTGCTGATCATACTTTATTAATTTCAAGAACTCCAATGGGCCTACAAAATGAACTTGATGCTTTTTTAAATTTGTTTTCCAGGAGAGGACTTGAAATAAATCCAACTAACTCAAAGTTCATGGCTTTTAATCCACTTAAATCATTTAGGGGGACAATGACTATAGCAGGCCATCCGGTAGAGAAAGTCAGCCAATTTGACTATCTGGGGATTAGGTTAGCAGATGACCAACAGTGGTCGGCACAGATTGGGAAGAGTTTGTCAGTTCTTAGACAGGGGTCAGCAGTGATAGGGAGGGAAATTGCTAATATTTCGGAGGGGGAGATCTCACCTGCTATTACAGTTTACAAAGCAGCAGCAGTGGCAGCTTCAACTTATGGTGCCGAGCTTTGGGGGCACTCTAACTCTAGGTGTTTGACGACGGTAGAAAAACGCTTTATACGTAATTGTTTGCAGCTGCCAATGAGTACCCCTCTCATACCCCTTAGGTTTGATTTAGCCTTAAACGAGGTTCATAATGAAATTGCTCTAAGACCTCTTATGTGGGGGGGCGTGGCTTTGGGCGTCAAGATGGCAGTCGCACTCTGAGAGTGCTCTGGACCCCTCCGTCATCCGCCCAAAGAAGCTGCCGATATCGATGCAGGAGATATAGCCACACATGTTCCCGCGGGCTCCTGGATCCCGGAGATCCCCTTAAAATGGAAAATCGTGGGCTCTGGGCTGCGGGCACCGGCCACGACCGAAGCAGCAGAGCCAAGATGGCGGCTGGCGTCGCTGCGCCTCGCTGGGCCCCGTCTCTGGAGTCGGCCTGCTGACGTGGCCGCCCCGAGCGGGATCGCCGCCAAAGCTACAGAAATCGACTGGGTCGAGACCCGAGGCTGGGACCCCTGCAGGCCCAGGAGTGGTGCGGCCTGCCGAAACTGAACCCCCAGAGACACGGACCCTGCCGAGCCGACGCGCGGAGGCCCGAAGTCGGGGGGAGAAAGAAGTAAGTCGGTGGTGCTGGGGAGAGGGTTCCCCCAGCTGAGCGCATGTACTGCCATTTGATGGAGTTTGTTTTGACCAATGACTTTGTGTTTCACCACTGCGCATATTAGTTGCTCAATGTTCACCAGTAGCACATGGTATGTTTTGTTCAGTTTAGCCGCCTATGGGCTTTGACATTGCATTAGTCATTACATTCTGTATTCTGCCTATTGGCTTTGACATGCTGTATCCAGTCTAGCCGCCTATTGGCTTTGACATTGCATTCCTATTGGCTTTGACATGATGTATTCAGTTTAGCTGCCTATTGACTTTGACATGCTATTAGATATTCTGCCTATTGGCTTTGACATGATATCATATATTACATTTTGACATGGCTTTGACATGATATCATATATTACATTTTGTATTCAGCTCCGCTGCCTATTGGCTTTGACCTGATCAGCTCAGCTGCCTATTGGCTTTGACATGATATTATATATTGCATTTTATATTCAGCTCCGCTGCCTATTGGCTTTGACATGATATTATACATTGCATTTTATATTCAGCTCAGCTGCCTATTGGCTTTGACATGATATTATACATTGCATTTTGTATTCAGCTCAGCTGCCTATGGGCTTTGACATGATATAAGACATTGCATTTTGTATTCAGCTTAGATGCTTATTGGCTTTGACATGACACTAGACATTGCATTTGATATTTAGGTTAGCTGCCCATTGCCTTTAACGTGGAGTTAGACATTGCAGTTGAGAATCCAAGCTGTATTTTTCCAAGCTGTGTTTTTGCACAAGATGAACCAAGATGTTTTGTTCTCACAGTAGACTAGACCTGATAAGAGAGAGTACATGAGTGTTGTTTTCTTCGCTTGAGCTTGGGAACAGGGGTAGTCTTGGAGACCTGGCCAGTCTCCAAAAGGCTTGCTCAGTTTCCCAGGTCTGAGAGGAGGGGGCACACCTTTGTAACAAATGTAACAGGCTGCAGAGAGTCAGATTCGAATCTGCCGGACCTCGTGCTGGAGCTTGGCGCCAGCTGCCAGCAATCCCGTGTGGGTAGATGAATCTCTTTCTCGCGGCTGACAGGGGTCATCAGCTTGCAGACCTTAGAAAGATGAAGCTGTAGATAGTTTCCCACACGGTGAAGTATTTGTTTTGCTTTGCATTCAATATCTTATAAATATAACCTGCTGTGTATATTGCAAACTGATATATTTTGTTTGATTAACGCGGACTTGAAAGCTACTAATTAGTCATTCATAAATATTGTGGTTGGGGAAGAATTAACAACAATAAAAGTCTTCTTTGACCTCAGAAGTGCATTTCTGTTGTGTTATGTTAGTGCTTAGAAACTAGATAAGAGAAAAGCACTACAATTGGTACCAGAAGTGGGGCCGGTCATTAAGAGGTGATTAAGAGGGTGTTGACGAGTTGGTAGATTTCTAAGTGCACACTTTAAAAGTGTAATTGTTTTTTTGTTGTTTGGAGAATTACAGAAATTGTTTTTTTTGGAGAATCACAGTAGCACCGCAGACCATGTCTGAGAATGCATGTGTTGATAAACTGCCTGATGGTGCTAAGAAAAACTGTGAATTGTTTTCTGTTTGGGGAATTACAGAAGAAAATGCATGTGTAGCTAAAATGCCTGATAATGCTTTGAGAAATAATTTCTGTTGTACATATGTAGAAAACGTGTGTTTTGGAAGTAATGATGACAGAAAGGTCTGGATACCTTTATCTGCTTACAGAGAAATGCAGGAGAAATGTAGGAAGTTGGAACATGAAAATAGGAATTTACGTGAGCAAATTAGCCAGGATACAATAATTCAAAATAATGCTGAAAGTTATAAAAATGTTGGTTCTTTCTTTTCCCATTCCAGTAATGAGGGGGTTAAGACAGCTCCAAGCTGCACTGAGTTTTCGTGTGAGCCAGGGTTTTTGGCAGCCAAAATGCATTCCTTAACTGATAACATGGACGAGAGAGACCAGAATGTGATTTACGAGTTACCGTTGCAAAATGCACAAGTAAAACGAAAGATTTTAGAGAAAGAGACACCGAGTTTCATTAGCTTGTTTGATTTTTGGAAAAAGAATAGCCCTCATTTGAGAGAAATCCTAACACTTTTGTATATGGTCACTGTGAAAAATTATATGCAGCTGCGCGCTTGTGATTTGGCAAATGAAATAATGCAGACTTTAGGTTTCTGCGCAGTGCAAGAAGGAAAAACTTATGTACATGTAATTCAAGAACAAGGGAAGAAAACAGTGCCCCTAGCTAGAATCATACAATGGATCTGGTACTTACAAGACAGGGCTAGAGTACCACAGGTAAAAGAGTTACCACTGAAGTTGAATGCACCATTTGAATTCGTGTCCACTGAAGATAAAAAGCATGTTTGTTTTACTAATGATTCATTGACTGAAATGTTGTTTTCTGGCACAGGAGAAGGAATGGAGTTGTATAATGTGTGTCAGATTTTAAAGCAAGAGCTACGTGAGATGTGTCATTTTTTCGCTGATTTTTGGTTCATTGCTAATGTTTTAGCACCTAACTGGTTCAATTACCTTGCAGATGTTAATGAGAAAAATTCAGAGAGAGAAGTGTACACCCAGAATTCTGCCTTAGTGGGGATGGCTAAGTGGGTGCCCCTGAAATGTGAACAGCTGAGAGAAAAAGCCACTTACAGGTGGGCAGAGATGAGAGAGATGCACATTCCCCTAGATTTGATCAAAACTGTGCAGCAAGCACAAAAGCAATCTGTCATGCAAGCAGTCACAGAGCAGTTGGGGAGAGGAAAGTTACCAGGACAGAAATGGCAAATTGATCAGGTTTTAGGGAGAGTGATTGCTGCAAATTACCAAGGAAAAATCGAAATTATGCTGATACCTAGAAAAGAATCTGATTCATTCATACAAATTGGAGACAGAATGGCCCAAATTGACAAAAGTGCAGTGAATGGAGGTTTGGTAAAGAATGAGTCTGCCCCAGCCCTTCTGACAGTGCAAGAAAAGGGAAGCTGTGGCGCAGCAGATAAAAACCTCAGTACTGATGTGTGGGCTGAAGCCCCAAGTGATCCTCCAGAACCTGCAGAAAATATATCAAAGGGCCTCAAAAACGTCCTGCTGATTATAAAACAGGGAAAGAAAGAGGAAGGGTGCAGTTTAAATGAAAAATGTTATTTGCAAGAAAAGTCATACTTGTTTCTTTTGCAGATCCTACCACGTTTCGCCACTGTCCCTGAGTGTGCTGTGTGGTCCCCCTTTCCAGTGTGTGCGTGTGGGGTCGGGGAAGGGACCGAATCCCCAACCTGAACCTGGCTGAGTAAAGTGCCAGCACCATGGATCCATTTTGCGCAAACTGCGCCTTCAGTTCAAGTTCAACTTGTTTGATTGCATTCTTCCACTGGAACTAAGCTGTGTGTTTTTTTTTTTTTCCCTTCTCATATGGAACTCTGACTTTTGCTTACCTTCCAGAAAACCTTTCAGGTGGACCGTGCATCTTTACATGAGCAGAACTCATGCCACATTAAATTGCTAACACTGTTGAATTAGAGACTCATTCAGAGTATAAAAATTGCCCAGTCTTTTCTGTATAGATGTATCTGATGTGAAAGGTTATGAAATCAATGTGTTAATTCACTTCTATTGCTTTACAGGGATTGTTTTGATCATTCAAATGTGACTTGCTGATAATGTTTTTTTATTGTTTGTGCTGATGTTTTTTTGTGTTTGTTTGAAACAAGAGATATGTGAAACAAAAATTCATTGGTCAAAGGGCGGAATGTACTGCCATTTGATGGAGTTTGTTTTGACCAATGACTTTGTGTTTCACCACTGCGCATATTAGTTGCTCAATGTTCACCAGTAGCACATGGTATGTTTTGTTCAGTTTAGCCGCCTATGGGCTTTGACATTGCATTAGTCATTACATTCTGTATTCTGCCTATTGGCTTTGACATGCTGTATCCAGTCTAGCCGCCTATTGGCTTTGACATTGCATTCCTATTGGCTTTGACATGATGTATTCAGTTTAGCTGCCTATTGACTTTGACATGCTATTAGATATTCTGCCTATTGGCTTTGACATGATATCATATATTACATTTTGTATTCAGCTCCGCTGCCTATTGGCTTTGACATGATATCATATATTACATTTTGTATTCAGCTCCGCTGCCTATTGGCTTTGACATGATCAGCTCAGCTGCCTATTGGCTTTGACATGATATTATATATTGCATTTTATATTCAGCTCCGCTGCCTATTGGCTTTGACATGATATTATACATTGCATTTTATATTCAGCTCAGCTGCCTATTGGCTTTGACATGATATTATACATTGCATTTTGTATTCAGCTCAGCTGCCTATGGGCTTTGACATGATATAAGACATTGCATTTTGTACTCAGCTTAGATGCTTATTGGCTTTGACATGACACTAGGCATTGCATTTGATATTTAGGTTAGCTGCCCATTGCCTTTAACGTGGAGTTAGACATTGCAGTTGAGAATCCAAGCTGTATTTTTCCAAGCTGTGTTTTTGCACAAGATGAACCAAGATGTTTTGTTCTCACAGTAGACTAGACCTGATAAGAGAGAATACATGGGTGTTGTTTTCTTCGCTTGAGCTTGGGAACAGGGGTAGTCTTGGAGACCTGGCCAGTCTCCAAAAGGCTTGCTCAGTTTCCCAGGTCTGAGAGGAGGGGGCACACCTTTGTAACAAATGTAACAGGCTGCAGAGAGTCAGATTCGAATCTGCCGGACCTCGTGCTGGAGCTTGGCGCCAGCTGCCAGCAATCCCGTGTGGGTAGATGAATCTCTTTCTCGCGGCTGACGGGTCATCAGCTTGCAGACCTTAGAAAGATGAAGCTGTAGATAGTTTCCCACACGGTGAAGTATTTGTTTTGCTTTGCATTCAATATCTTATAAATATAACCTGTTGTGTATATTGCAAACTGATATATTTTGTTTGATTAACGCGGACTTGAAAGCTACTAATTCGTCATTCATAAATATTGTGGTTGGGGAAGAATTAACAACAATAAAAGTCTTCTTTGAGCTCAGAAGTGCATTTCTGTTGTGTTATGTTAGTGCTTAGAAACTAGATAAGAGAAAAGCACTACAGCGAAGCAAGAGGCAGCCTCGTGAGGCACGAAAAGAAAGACGCGCAGCACCGGGAGGAGGAATCCCTTAAAGAAAAGGCTGCGCAGTGCACTCGCGCTCCCGGCCACCGGCTCCGGGCTCTGAGCGCCTGGGGCGAGGTAGGCTGCCCCACGAGAGACTGTCGAGCCCGGAAGAACGATGCCAGAGACGAAGTAGCGCAAAGCCCAGAAGGAGGTGTGCCTCCTCCCCCGGGAGAAGAAATAGATGACAGGCCCCCTCCAAAATAATAAAATAGCAAAGGGGCCCAACAAAATATTAAGCAGAGCAACTGGACAGCCCTGGAGTCCACTCGACCAGAAGATCAACCACTGGGCACCACGTAGCCCCCCGGGTGAAAAGACCGGTGGGCCTGACCGGTCAGTAGAGGCTGCTCTAGGCCCTAACCACCCTTCAGAGCCACTGCACGATAGGCGCACACCAGCCGTCCCCAGCCGAAGGGACTTATCAAAGGTGAGCTGAACCACCAAGGGCGCGAAGGGCTCTGCATTTCCTGGGGATCCTGACCCGGGGACACGAGACGGGGTCGGGTGCGGGGGTGGACGGTCGCTTGCCTGCGGGGCCCAGTGGGGTGGAGTGAACCAGTGGCTGTCGGACCACGGAGAAGAGGTTGGGACAGTGTCCACCCGTGTGTACTGCAGAAATCCCACCAGTGAACCCTCTCTGGGATGCCCCCCCTGTGAAGACCCATAAGGCATTAGAGCCTGGACGAGGTGGTCGCGAGAGTCGAAGTAAACGGCCCGTTCCTCCTGGGGCAAAATGGGGAAAGACAGAACGAACAAGCAACCCCGCCCTCCCAGCAAAAGATCACCCAGTTCACAACGCCAGCGGCCCCCAGGGGAGAAGGGGGGACTGCTAACGGAGGCCCAGCTCTAGATGGAGTGAATGCCATCCTGCAGGCAATCCAAACATCGCAGTCAGCCGTAGAGACCAAGATAGGGGAAGCGCGCGAGGACATGGGCCTTATTAAGCAAGACCTCAGAAATGCAGTGAGCCGAATCACTGAAGTGGAAGGCCGGGTCCCCCAAATGGAGGATGAACTAACCGACCTAAGAACCAAAGTGGCCCAGTTACAAACTCGAACAAGTGAACTACACCGCCGCGCAGAAGATGCAGAAAACCGATCAAGACGCAACAACCTACGCTTTGTCGGATTCCCAGAGGGAGCGGAAGAAAATAAAGCTTCGGAATTTCTAGAGCGATGGATCAGAGACTGGATCCCGGACCAGACTCTCTCGCCCTGGTTCGCAGTGGAACACTCCCACAGGGCCCTTGCTCCGCGTCCCCCACCGGGCGGCCCAAAGCGCCTGATGATCGCACGCTTTCTCAATTTCAGAGATCAGGACAATATCCTCAAAGAAGCTAGACGCTCAGAAGACCTTCAATGGGAGAACCATAAGATCCTAACATTTCCAGATTACACCCGGGAGGTCCAGACCCGTCGCCGGTCATATGAGCAAGTCAAACAAAAGCTTAGAGCAATGCAGCTCTCGTACATGCTCCTCTTCCCTGCGCGGCTTAAAGTCATTATGGCGGATAAGGCGCATTTCTTTGAAACTCCGGAGGAGGCATGGGACTGGTTGACCGAGGAGGGCATCGGAGCCCGAAAGGGACCCCACACTCAGGGGGGGAGACCCGCTCGCGACGGACCCCCCCCACAAGTGAGCCCCGGAGGAGCCGGAGACGCACCAGATCGCGGAAAGGGAAACGAAAGGACCTTGACACTCCCATAGACAAAGAGACAGCTGGGGATCTGAACCCCCAGATGGAAGGGACAGCCGTTGTGCCCCTAGAGAAGCTGAACCTGACACGGACTGGAGACGACGACTGCCTGAGCCAATCCCTGGTGCTTGGCTGACGGGTTTTGCGGGGCTCCGGGAGGTCCCACCGGGGGCCCGATCTCTCCCTAACGATTGCCAAAAATGGCTTGACTCCTTGCTGACGATTGCAAAAGATCCGTCTGAATGGAGGGGTCCACCACTCCACTCCTATAACAGTCCTACTGGCTGTTTTGTTTCGTTTGGGTACATGGGCGACAGATGCTTCCTGGGTGGGAGTATGGGGCGGGGGCTGTTGGGGGGTAAGAAGTTTGAGTTGGGGTTAGATAACAACATTTCGACGAATGTTTCTTATCGTTTTAGTATTTCACTGTTACGTTTTAAACGGTCACTCCTACGCCCACTGACAGATACCCGACAATGTAGGACACCCACACAGCCCACGCTTGGTTCTCACTGACACAAATCATCTCCTGGAATGTGAACGGACTGTTGGACAAGATCAAGAGATCCGCAGTATTCAGCACCCTCCGTAGATACTCACCCTCAGTGGTCCTACTGCAGGAAACCCACCTTCTGGGTACCAAATGCCCTATGCTCGCGCATGGAGGGTTTGACAGGGTCTACCACGTGGGCTTTTCCAGGGGTTCCAGAGGAGTGGCCATCCTACTCCACCGTTCACTACCTATGGTGATCACGTCTACACTGTCTGATGCTCAGGGTAGATTTGTGGTTGCCTCAGGATTACTCTGCGATCTATCACTGAACCTTGTATGCGTATACGCCCCCCCAGCGGGACTCGACACCTTTTTAATCTCTCTCAGTAGTAGGACAATCGTGGTGATCCCTAAGACCCAACCTCCGTCGCAGAGCTGTTCGGCATACCGTCCCATTTCGCTCCTGAATACCGAGATCAAGGTGCTGGCCTCAATCCTCGCTTCTAGACTGAGAGACGTAATACCCACCTTGGTGCACCCTGACCAATGTGGCTTCATGCCCGCCTTTAGCACTAGGCACTGCATTAGGCGCTTACACCTAGCCTTGGCACACCACAAGATCCTGTCTCACACCCCCCTAGCGTTGCTCTTGCTTGACTTTGAGAAAGCCTTTGACACAGTAGACTGGTCCTACCTTACGCAAGTTCTACAAAAAAACGGGTTTGGACCCAGATTCCAGGGCCTTGTGAGACTACTCTACTCTAATCCAACGGCACGTGTCCAGGTAAATGGAGTAGTATCTGACCCATTCCCTATTGGCCGCAGCACCCGACAGGGATGCCCGTTGTCCCCCCTGCTCTTCGCACTAGCAATAGAGCCTCTGGCGAAATTGCTAAGAGAAGACCCTCTGTAGGAGGCTGGACTGGCTTGTAGTGAGTACCAAGGGGTACTTACACCTTGCACCAGGCCCAGGTATCCCTTATTAGTGTATAGGGTGTCTTGCAGCTTAGGCTGATAGATAATGGTAGCTTAGCAGAGCAACTTAGGCTGACCTAGGAGACGAGTGAAGCTCCTACAATACCACTAGTTTCACTTGCACAATATCATAAGAAAACACAATACACAGATATACTAAAAATAAAGGTACTTTATTTTTATGACAATATGCCAAAGTATCTCAGTGAGTACCCTCAGTATGAGGATAGTAAATATACACAAGATATATGTACACAATACCAAAAATATGCAGTATAGTATTAGAAAACAGTGCAAACAATGTATAGTTACAATAGGATGCAATGGGGACACATAGGGATAGGGGCAACACAAACCATATACTCCAAAAGTGGAATGCGAACCACGAATGGACCCCAAACCTATGTGACCTTGTAGAGGGTCGCTGGGACTGTAAGAAAACAGTGAGGGTTAGAAAAATAGCCCACCCCAAGACCCTGAAAAGTGAGTGCAAAGTGCACTAAAGTTCCCCAAAGAGCACAGAAGTCGTGATAGGGGAATTCTGCAGGAAAGACCAACACCAGCAATGCAACAACGATGGATTTCCAGACGAGAGTACCTGTGGAACAAGGGGACCAAGTCCAAAAGTCACGATCAAGTCGAGAGTGGGCAGATGCCCAGGAAATGCCAGCTGTGGATGCAAAGAAGCTGCTACTAGGCAGTAGAAGCTGAGGATTCTGCAAGAACGACAAGGGCTAGGAACTTCCCCTTTGGAGGATGGATGTCCCACGTCGTGAAGAGTCGTGCAGAAGTGTTTTCCTGAAGAAAGACCGCAAACAAGCCTTGCTAGTTGCAAATCGTGCGGTTAGGGTTTTTGGATGCTGCTGTGGCCCAGGAGGGACCAGGATGTCACCAATTGCGTGAGGGGACAGCGGGGGCGTCCAGCAAGACAAGGAGCCCTCTCAGAAGCAGGCAGCACCCGGAGAAGTGCCGGAACAGGCACTACGAAGTGGAGTGAAACAGTGCTCTCCCGAAGTTGCACAAGAGAGTCCCACGCCGCCGGAGGACAACTCAGGGGGTCGTGCAATGCAGGTTAGAGTGCTGTGGACCCAGGCTTGGCTGTGCACAAAGGAAATCCTGGAAAAGTGCACAGGAGCCGGAGCAGCTGCAAAAGACGTGGTTCCCAGCAATGCAGTCTGGCGTGGGGAGGCAAGGACTTACCTCCACCAAACTTGGACTGAAGAGTCACTGGACTGTGGGAGTCACTTGGACAGATTTGCTGGATTCAAGGGACCTCGCTCGTCTTGCTGAGAGGAGACCCAGAGTACCGGTAATGCAGTTCTTTGGTGCCTGCGGTTGCAGGCGGACGATTCCGTCGACCCACGGGAGATTTCTTTGGAGCTTCTAGTGCAGAGAGGAGGCAGACTACCCCCACAGCATGCACCACCAGGAAAACAGTCGAGAAGGCGGCAGGATCAGCAATACAGTGTTGCAGTAGTCGACTTTGCTACTTTGTTGCAGTTTTGCAGGCTTCCAGCGCGGTCAGCAGTCGATTCCTTGGCAGAAGGTGAAGAGAGAGATGCAGAGGAACTCTGATGAGCTCTTGTATTCGTTATCTAAGGAATTCCCCAAAGCAGAGACCCTAAATAGCCAGAAAAGAGGGTTTGGCTACTTAGGAGAGAGGATAGGCTAGCAACACCTGAAGGAGCCTATCAGAAGGAGTCTCTGACGTCACCTGCTGGCCCTGGCCACTCAGAGCAGTCCAGTGTGCCAGCAGCACCTCTGTTTCCAAGATGGCAGAGGTCTGGAGCACACTGGAGGAGCTCTGGGCACCTCCCAGGGGAGGTGCAGGTCAGGGGAGTGGTCACTCCCCTTTCCTTTGTCCAGTTTCGCGCCAGAGCAGGGCTGAGGGGTCCCTGAATCGGTGTAGACTGGCTTATGCAGAAATGGGCACCATCTGTGCCCATGAAAGCATTTTCAGAGGCTGGGGGAGGCTACTCCTCCCCTGCCTTAACACCTTTTTCCAAAGGGAGAGGGTGTAACACCCTCTCTCTGAGGAAGTCCTTTTTTCTGCCTTCCTGGGCCAAGCCTGGCTGGACCCCAGGAGGGCAGAAACCTGTCTGAGGGGTTGGCAGCAGCAGCAGCTGCAGTGAAAAGCTGCAGGGTGGCATAGAGGGGGAAATTCCATGATCTTAGACAAGTTACATGGCCATATTCGGAGTTACCATTGTGAAGCTATACATAGGTAGTGACCTATGTATAGTGCACGCGTGTAATGGTGTCCCCGCACTCAGAAAGTCCGGGGAATTTGCCCTGAACAATGTGGGAGCACCTTGGCTAGTGCCAGGGTGCCCACACACTAACTTAGCACCCAACCTTTACTAAGTAAAGGTTAGACATATAGGTGACTTATAAGTTACTTAAGTGCAGTGAAAATGGCTGTGAAATAATGTGTGCATTATTTCACTCAGGCTGCAGTGGCAGGCCTGTGTAAGAATTGTCAGAGCTTCCTATGGGTGGCAAAAGAAATGCTGCAGCCCATAGGGATCTCCTGGAACCCCAATACCCTGGGTACCTCAGTACCATATACTAGGGAATTATAAGGGTGTTCCAGTATGCCAATGTGAATTGGTGAAATTGGTCACTAGCCTGTTAGTGACAATTTGGAAAGAAATGAGAGAGCATAACTACTGAGGTTCTGGATAGCAGAGCCTCAGTGAGACAGTTAGTCATAACACAGGTAACACATACAGGGCACACTTATGAGCACTGGGGCCCTAGCTGGCAGGGTCCCAGTGACACATACAACTAAAACAACATATATACAGTGAAACATGGGGGTAACATGCCAGGCAAGATGGTACTTTCCTACACCCTCTGATAGAGGGCTGGTCCTGGCCTGTTTGTCCGGAAGACTGGGTTGCATTGTACGCGGACGATGTCCTGCTATACATATCTAATCCGGCTAAAAGTGGCCCCCGCATCTTACATATTCTAGATCTCTTCTCGGAGGCCTCAGGACTAACCCTGAATCCAAGTAAGTCCCTGCTGGTTCCCCTCCATCAATCTAGGGATTGTGTGGACTGGCAACACAACATACCAGTGCGGAGAAATAGCTTCAAATACTTGGGTTTTCACTTCTCACTACTCCCTGAACTAGCCTGGGAACTCAACATCACACCACTAACCAGGAAAATTAAAAACAATCTCCAACGATGGAGGGACCTCCCCCTTAATTTACTTGAAAGAATCGCACTCTATAAAATGATGATTCTTCACAGGCTCCTCTACCTCCTCCAGAACTTCCCACACCATATCCCCAAGAGATGGTTCAAGGAAATGGATTCGCTAGCGCGACAGTTTTTATGGAGTGGCAATCGTCCCCGACTAGCACTTAAGACCTGTCAGAGATATGTATATGAAGGGGGATTGGGAATGTCCAACATCCACTATTACCACCTTGCAATGCTCCTACTCGTAATCAATGACTGGATGGAGGGTGGATGGACAGACCCGGCGTACCGATTAGAGCTCCAGACACTGAGATACCCAAAGATTTTTTACGCCCTATACAGCGGCCCGATCTCACGTGGGACCCCGGAGGTGACTGGAGTGGTGCTGCGGGGGTGGCGGACAGCCAAAAAGGTGTTGGGATGGTGGGGGCGTATCACCCAACAGACTCCACTATGGCATGGGACGCACCTGAGAGAGGTGGCGGGTCTGGAGGGTTTCCAGAAATGGGACAACATAGGAATTTCTACACTAGGTGATATATGGGAAGGCTCGCACATGCGTTCCTTTGAAGACCTCCAGAAAACCTTCGCGCTAAACAAGACACAATTCCATAAATATCTCCAGATCCGCCACGCCCTATTGACACAGGTCCAAACTGGGGACAACACACCTGAAAACAGTCCTATCGAAATGAAGGCTCTGATGGGGAATCTGGGCAGGGGAGGCATTTCCCAGATATACCGTACATTAAACGCCGTCACTGCCGGTCCCCTGGAGGGACTCCGTCGGAAATGGGAGGAATGGGTGGGCCCTATGGAAGAGGTGGACTGGGTTGAGGCATTGGCAGCCCCCCACACTCTAATGATGACGACCCGCCTCCGACTAATACAAACCTACTATCTCCATACAGCCTACCTCACACCCACCAAACTACGCAAAGCGGGTCTCCGATCCACAGCTGACTGCCCCTGTTGTATGAGCCCAAAAGCTGACTTCTTCCACATGGTATGGACACGTCCGACTATTAAAACCTATTGGGGGCCGTCACGAGGGAGATCTCAATAGCCCTGCAGGTAGACATGGGATTGACACCAACAATAATCCTACTAGGGATCATGGGAGACACTGGACTGAGAAGAGCGGAGCAAACCTTTTTGGAAATGGCATTCCTAGTGGCCAAGAGGAACATAATGACAGACTGGAAAGCCAATAAAGCTCCAGCTCTGACTAAATGGAGACGAGGATTGGATTGGTGCGCTCAGAGTGAAAAACTCGTATACGAGGCTAGAGGGTGCCCAAATAAATATAATAAGGTGTGGGGGAAATGGGAAGCCGCATAAGTGGGCCCCCCTACACTACTGTCCAGTACAACATGCGAGAGAGCCAGATCAGGCCCCCCCTCCTAATGGGCAGAGACATCCGCGAGACACTCCAACAGGGTGGTACACAAATAAATTATTCAGGGTGGTGTTTGGGATGTTGGAAGTGACCACAGTTTGGTGCCCGTTGGCACATAATCACATGTATGTATAATTGTTTTTTTTGTTTTGTTTGCAAAACCAATAAAAATCTCTTTATAAAAAAAAGACCTCTTATGTATTGGGTCCGTCTCTGGACTTCTGAATATTTGTCCACCTACCAAGCAGCAACAGATGAGTTCCTAGTGGGTGATTGTGCATCAAAAATTCCCTGGCTTAAATATATCAGAGACATGTGTAAACTCCTTAAAATGGAGGAGGTTTGGAGAGATCCTCGCAATCTGACCAAGGAAGTAAAAGTGCGCATAACAAGGTGCTACTGGGAGACTATTCTGGTGCAAATTTGGTCTAAAAAAACTCGAGGTAGCCGGTTCCTACAGTTTCTCGATCATAAATGTAGCCCTAAGTTTGAGGCCTATATGGATAATGTAAATCCTCCTTACACTAAAACCCTCTTTATTACATTTAGATTGGGGATTCTCCCACTTAGGACATTTACTGCGAGATGGAGTATGGAGGATTGCAACCTGACCTCTTGTCACCATTGCCAGGAGAAATCAGAGTCACTCTCGCACTTCATGTTTTTTTGTCCTAGATATCTGGTCCCCAGGAAGAAGTGGATTATCCTGCTATGCAGGTCAATGGGGATAAGGGAATGCAATACATCATTACGCATTTTGGCAACCGATACAACTGATGAGATAGTCTTTTCAGTTGCGAGATACTTGCAAAATGCATGGGCTATAAGAACCAGAGAATTGTTATAATTGTGTATCTTAATAAATTGATTTTAGATTAGAATTATTTAATGTAGCAGCAGATTACTGATTGGAGTTAAGATGCAATGGCCCATTATATTTTAACATCTTAATATTTTAATATTTTAGGATCTTAAGATTTTAAGATTGATGTTTGTTTTGCGCTGTTTTAACAACTACGCGATTTTATAATTTAGTCAGGGTCTCTTAATGTATTATGTGGTATTCCTTGTCTATTTCTTCCTCACAACTGTTTTTTTGTATAATTATGATATGGTGTTTATTGTATACTTTTATGGCTTTTAGCCGAAATAAAGTTGTTATTGATTGATTGAGTGCATAAGTGGATCTATGTGTGAGTCAGTGGGTGTATGATTACGGTATGTCTGATTGAGAGACTGTGTATGTGTAGAAAGTGAGTATACACTGCTGCATTAAATAATATGAAAGACAGTTTAATTTAGGAATCGTTCTTTAGCAAGAATGAAGAAGTTTGCTAATAAGTAAATGAAGAGCTATTGTAACCTTAGAGTAGTAGTACTCGTGAATAAGGTAGACCAGGAAAACCCATTTGAAAACAATAGTTAGAAATACTTAATATTGTGGAACCAACTAAGTATAAATAAATACTTTCGTAGTTGGTTCAGTTATTGTAGTTGCTGCAACATTTTGGTAATTTTCTTTCTTTCTAATTTCTTTAAATGCTCGCGAATGCACAGTGAAATCTTGCACTACGTATGGTTTGGTTTCACGACAAAATCTGAATAAGGCTTGTATTTTCAACACCAGCTGTTGGGAGTATCTTGCAATGATGCCGAGGAGCGTGATTCCCATGTGACCTGAAAACCAAATGGATATGATTGGATGATACACCTTTCTTTAAGAAAGTTTGCACCCATTTTTCCCATCTTGAATCTTCCTTTTGAGACTCAGACCATTGATTAGGGGTTCTTTGTTGATCTACAGCCAGGATTAGAGTTGGGGGTGTTTTTTGTGTGATTTTTTTTTTCCACAGTCAAAATGGCAACAGGAGGGAATGAACAGCAAGTGGTCCCTCAGGAACCATTGCAACAGCACCAGGAACAGGAACAACTTGAAGGAGATTACCGTGAAGAGGAACCAGCCCCTAAAAAGTATTGCCAGGGATTTTGTTTTACAATTCCTTCAGGGGAATCAAAAACAGTTGCAAAACTAGTAAAATGCAGCTTGAGCGACATTATATTATTACGGGGTAGCAATAAAAAGTTCTCTTGTGGTACACCTGTTACGCTGTATCGCCTAAAAACGTACTACAAGAGGAAACTCAGAAGAGCTAAGAGGAGAGAGAGGAAGACACACCATCAACTTCCAGGGCTCCACTTTCTGCTGCTGCACAACAAGCTCCAGCTGAAGTTCTTAGGAAACTCCAAGAAATTTGTCCAGAGCTTAGGCGTGTTAGAACCTACTGCCTTGACTGCAATACAAATCTGACAGCTGGGGAACAGTCAGTTGATGCTATTTTGAAGACAAAAAGACAACATATTGGCTATTTGTTTGTCTTTTGTTGCACAGTTTTTTCACTATTTTTGTATTTGTTCTCCCCTCGTTTTTTCCACTCGTTGCCATGTTGTTTGAAAAGAAAATACATAAACATTTACAAAACGTTAGAAAGAAAAAAGAATTCCAAAAAAAGAATTAAAAAAGGATTGTTTTTAGAACCAGATTTCATGGTTAAAAAAAGATAAGCTACATGTGTGTGTGTATGTAAGAAAGAAGTAGTCTGGGTGACTAAATGACTGTGTTAGTGAGAAATTGCTTGAATGGTGTATCTTTGAATATCTGAGTGTGTAACTGGTGTACAGGAGAATGAATGAGTGCATGACCTTTGTTTGGATGAGTAATTCAGTGAATGGATGGTGTGCGACTGATTGCGGGTGGCCATGTGTGTGTGTTTCCAGGTAAGTGAATGGATGCTTTAAAGAATATTTAGGTGAGTGCGTGCATGACTGGTACTATTGGTGAGTCAATGACTATCTGGTGTATGGGTGACTGGAAGTGTATGAGTGCATATATGTATGTGTGAGTGAGCAAAAGTATGATTACGGGCAAGTGAGTATGTGAATGAGTGTGGTATGGGTGATACACTGAGTGCATGTATTTGGATTAACTGAGTGCATGAGTGTGTGTAGGAGTGAATGAGTTAGTGCATGAATGCCTCCAAGGGTGAATAGGCACATTAGTGTATGTATGGGTGAGTGTGTGAATAGTGCATGGGTGAGTGAACGATTGTATAAATGCATGTATCAGTGAGTAAGTGACTGACTTCATGAGTGGTATATGGTTTACTGACTGAGTGTATGAGTGCATCTGTGAGCGAGTTAGTGAGTGCATGAATGCATATAAGAATGAGTAGGTGAGTGCAAAAGTATGTATGAGTTAGTGTATCAGTGATTTTATGGATGATTGAGTGCATGCCTGTAAGAGCAAGTGAAGGAGTGTTGTGTTGGTGACTGACTGAGTCTTGAGTGCATGTATGGGTGAGTATGTGAGTGTATCATTGCATGTATGAGTGAGTGGGTACATGAATGTCTCTATAGGGGAGTGGGTACATGAGTGCATGTATGGGTGAGTGCATGAGTTGTGCATGGAGAACTGAAACAGTATGAGTGTGTGTGAGTGCATGAGTACTATACTGGTGATTGAGTGTGTATAAGTGCATGTGTGGGTGACTGAGGGAATGCATGAGTTAATAGATGAATGAGTGCAATAATATGAGAATGTATGAGTGGTGTATGGAGTGAGTGAAAGAATGTGTGTATCTGGGCAACTGAGTGAGTGCGTGCGTGAATGAATGAGTGTTTTGTGGGGGAATTGACTAAGTGCATGCAACAGCGCAAAGAAGTACTGCTCATGAACAATCTTCTGAATCCTGTCTGACACCTGGGGAAATTCTAGGGTAAGGAATCTGTGGCTAAACATAGGCCCTCATTACAACCCTGGCGGTTGGTGTGAAAGCGGCGGTAATACCGTCAACTGGCCAGCAGTAAAAAAAATGGAATCACGACCATGGTGGAAACCTGGGGTCCCTGTAGTGGTTGAGACACTGCTGATTGACGTGTCCTGGGGACAGTAGCATGGGCCCGCTAGGTGGGTGCTGTGCTGGTGTTTCCTGAGGGAGGAGGCTCTGTGGTTGTTTGTGACAGTGGCAGGGGAACCGACTCATCTTGATCCAAGCGTGCAGAGCTGCTGTCGTCACTGTGGGCCTCTTCTGTGGGGGGACTGGATATGGCTGACACCTCCTGCCCGGTGACATTGGGTAGGGGTCCAGTTGGGGGGTAAATGCGTAGTTATTGTATCTGTGTGTTCCCTCTTGTCCAATGTGTGAGTTACCCTCTACTCCTGTGATTGGCTTATTGTCTTTGGCCTTGTGTGATTGTTAATTGTGGGGCCTGGGTGGGTATCTGTACTGGACATGCTTTGGTGATGGGTGTCCATGCATTGGTGTGACATGCAGGCCTTGGGATTGGGATGTGTGGGTTGTGATAGTGGGGTATCTGTGGGGTGATGGTGTGAGGGTAGGGTTAAGAGTTTGTGATTGCATGCAGGTAGGGTGGGGGGATATAGTAGTAAATATATGACTTACCAGAGTCCAGTCCTCCTGCTACTCCTGCGAGGCCCTCAGGATGCATTATTGCCAAATCTTGCTCCTCCCATGTTGTTAGTTGTCGGGGAGGAGGTGGGGGTCCACCGCCATACCTCTGTACGGCTAACTCGTGTCTGGATACCACTGAACGCACCTTCCCCGTAGGTCGTTCTACCTCTTCCTGATGTCATCCCGTGTTCTTGGATGCAGTCCCACTGCGTTGACCCTGTCGACCATTCTCCACCATAGCTCCATCTTCCTTGCAATTTATGTCTGCTGCACCTGTGATCCGAATAGCTGTGGCTCTACCCGGATGATTTCCTCCACCATGACCCTGAGCTCCTCCTCAGAAATCCTGGGGTGTCTTTGAGGTGCCATGATGTGGTGTGGGTGATGTGTGAGGTTCTGTCTGTTGTGATGTGTGGGGTGATGTGTGGTGTGTGTTGTTTGAGGTGCATGGATGTTGTATGAGTGATGGTGTTGTGTGCCTGGGAATGCTGCTATTGTGTTTGCTACTCTTTCTCTCAGGGCTTCTTCCAAACAGGTCGTTGTAAGGGGTTGTGGGTAATATGGTGTGTGTTTTATATTGGATTGGGTGTGTGGGTGTGGTGTGTGTATGTGTGTCAGATGTGTGTATTTTGAATTGTCCAATGTGGTTGCATTTTGTAAGTGTGTGTGTATTTTGAGCGCAGCGGTGTGTACCGCCAATGGATTACGGCGGATGAATGACTGCTGCATTGATTCATGGGTCGTGATAGCGTGGGCTTATTCCTGTTGGCGTGACGGTATAGGTTTTGCTATCGCAAGTTTATCACTGACCTTTGGTGTGGCGGACTTGTGTGGGTGTCTGTATTGTGGCAGATTATGGGATGTGGGTCGTAATACCTGTAGCGGATTTCTGCAGCAGCAACGGTATCTTGATGGCTGTCAGCACAGCGGTAAGCGGGATTTACCGCCAGGGTTGTAATGAGGGCCATAGTCTCTACAAGATAAGGCATTACCGAAGGTGAGTAACTTCTTCATTTGAATAAATGCCACTTTCTTTAGGCAATATGCATCACCTCTGTAAAACTGGTAGTACATTCTTTAGGATTCAGTCTGGACACCCATGTGAACCTTTAAATATCAAAATAGCCCTCCTAAGAAGTTTAAACCTATTGTTATAAATGACCATCTTTTGTGTGGCAGTCACCCAGGTTTTTGCCTTCACTACCATAATTTTGATGAACCCATTTTTGTTGGCATTAGAACTCTGAGCACTTTACCTCTGCTAACCAGTGGTAAAGTGCATGTGCTCTTCTATATCAAAAGGGTAGAATTGGCATATACATGATTGGCACATTTAATTTACTTAAAGGTCCCTTGTATATGGTACTTGTTGTGCCAAGGCTCTCTAGAATAATTTCTGCTAGTGGAATGCAGCACTCATTGTGCCACCCAGTAGAGTATCCCCTTAAAACATGTTTTGGGAATTCCTTTGCAGTCTGTAGGGCAGTTTAAACTGACATTTTGACTTGGCAAAATAACCCCTTTGCCACCCATAAACCTTCTTTTTATTGCGTACAAGTCAACCCTAAGGTAACCATGAAATGCTCATAGGACAGTGTGCATGATATTTAAATATGCACATTTAAAGTTTTACATGTCCTGGCAGTGAACCCTCCACCCCTGTCGTTTTCACTGTGGTAAGGCTGACCCTCACCACATTGACGCTGATTTACCTGATAATTTAATAAGTGCTCAATTCAGTCTGGGAACATCTGGAAAAATACTTGTTCCATCCTATTTAACAGTAAAGTTGGATTTTAAAATGATTTTAGGAATGTCCTGTTTAGAAAGTTGGCATTTTCCTGCCTAAAGTTTCTGGGCCCTTCATGTGTGTGGACAGCTGCCTTGAACTGTTGATAGCTTACCCACTGGGAAATGTGAATTGGAGCCAGATAGCAGACAAAGGGGGTGATTCTAACCCTGGCGGTCGGTGATAAAGCGGCGGCCAACCCGCCAACAGGCCGGCGGTCCAAAAAATGTATTCTGACCCTGGCGGGAACCGCCACATTAACACTCCGACCGCCACGGCGGGACAAACAAACAGCGTGGCGGTCACCGCCAACAGGCAGGCGGCAGACAATGTACCGCCCACACTATCACAACTCACCAATCCGCCACCTTTTCCGGGGCGGGAGCACCGCCGATAAAAACATGGCGGAAACAGACTACGAACGGGAAAACGCTCACCTCTACGCACTCCACGAGGACGGAGGACAGCATGGAACCCGAATTGAACATCCTACCTGCTCTCGTCTACCTGCTCATCTACCACGAGTACGAACTCCGGCGCAGACGACAACGGTGAGTACTGCACCTACGACACAGGGGAGGGGGGAGGAGGAAAGGTTACGGCACACACATATGCGACCCCCCCCCCCAAACTATGTACACACCAATGCAGAGCAACAAGTCACAGTGACACCACCCAAACCCCCCTGAAAAATGCAAAGACCTAATTAAATTGAGAATCAAAATTTATGTAAAAAATAGCCTCTGATAAGTCATGGTCAAATAACAATAAAATTTATAAAAAATCAATTTAATATTTAGTGCAATCGAGAAACCGAGGCAATTAGTCCTGCACATTGAACGAAATCCAAGTGTCCGTGGGCCAAAGTGTGTCAACACATGGGCAAAGCCCAGACAGGAGACCTGAGTCCTTTGGAGAGAACACTGCAGGGGCATCTGATGACAAAACTACAGGCACCTCAGGGGGAAGGGAAGGGGTGGGCACCACAGCCACATAAGTCCACGACGCCAGATCCACGAAGGGGCAACCATGCCCACTGTGCCATCCTGGGGAGTGCAAAGCCACAGTCTCTCAATGTCTCTACAGTGGGTGGATTGCCCACTGTGCCATCCTGGGGAGTGCAAAGCCACAGTCTCTCAATGTCTCTACAGTGGGTGGATTGCCCACTGTGCCATCCTGGGGAGTGCAAAGCCACAGTCTCTCAATGTCTCTACAGTGGGTGGATTGGCCACTGTGCCATCCTGGGGAGTGCAAAGCCACAGTCCATCAGGTGGATAACAGTCTCCACTGGTCAAGGAGGAGGCATGGTGGGCACAGTGAACCGTGAACAGTAGCTTGACACAGATCCGGCACTGTCATTGTGCCAGTGGTGCTTGAGACGGCGGGGCCCAGCGGAGCGGTGCTTGAGATGAAGGGCCCAGCGGAGCGATGCTTGCAGGAAGGGCCCAGCGGAGCGGTGCTTGAGACGGCGGGGCCCAGCGGAGCGGTGCTTGAGATGAAGGGCCCAGCGGAGCGGTGCTTGAGACGGCGGGGCCCAGCAGAGCGGTGCTTGCAGGAAGGGCTCAGCGGAGCAGTGCTTGAGACGGTGGGGCCCTGTTCAGCGGTGCTCTTCTGCACGGCGGGGCCCTGTTCAGCGGTGCTCTTCTGCACGGCGGGCCCTGTTCAGCGGTGCTCTTCTGCACGGCGGGGCCCTGTTCAGCGGTGCTCTTCTGCACGGCGGGGCCCTGTTCAGCGGTGCTTGTCCAGTAAACAAAGGGAGCCAGACCTGGCCTGGACTCCCTGCTCAGTCGCCGTCCGACCGTGCAGTTGCAGGACCCTTCGGTGACGGAGTCCTGGGCCCTTTGGTGTCCTCTCTTACAGCCGGGATGGGGCTTGTGGGGCCCTCCTGCTCTGCGCTCCTGCTGGCTGACTTCTCCGCCCTGCTGCCCTTTCGCTCCTTAGAAGAGGCTCTCTGGCCCTTGCCTCCCCTGGATGTTGTGGCAGGTGAAGTGGCCGAACTTTGGTCCTTGGGGGCAGCCGTTTCAGTCCTCTCACGGCGGCCCTTGAGTTTCCGTGTCCTCTTGCCTGGGGGTGGGCTGGCTGTCCCCTTGCTGCTGATAGAAGTGTCACTGCTGCCAAAGGGTGGACTCCATAACCCATGCACCACAGTGACACTCGAAGCTGGGCTGGTGGTGGCTGAGGTGCTCTTGGGACTCTTAGCAGATGGAGGGGGTGGGTCAGGGGAGGGAAAGAGGTTAAGATTTGAGAGGTAAACTTTTTTAGGACCAAGGTAAAGGGTGGGAGTAGTGGTGATGGGAGTGGAGGAAGAGGATGTGGTTGTAGGAGAGTCAGGTGTGCTGTGTTTGGGTGCAGGTGATTGTGACGTAGGCTGTCGTGAGGTAGATGGCTGTTGGGTGGGTGGCTGCCTGCGTTTGTGTGTCTTGGAAGAGGGGGTGACAGACACAGTGGGAGAGGACACAGGGGACGTGTAGATGGCAGTGGGGGTGGTGACTGCACGTGTGCGGACTGTACTGGAGGGTGTGCTGGTGATGGAAGCACTGGCTGATGGTGGTGTGCATGCAGGTGTGAGTGGAGACGTCACAGGGAGGGAGGAGGGAGAAGAGGAGGAGGGGGACACAGAGGTGGTAGTGACTGTTGGCATGTCTGCATCTGGGTGTTGTTTGGGTGACTGTTTGTGGGATCTGTGGTGCTTGTGTCTGGATGAGCTGCTCTTGGGTGTTGAGGTGTGTGCAGGCTGGTCTGATGGTGTGGATGGGATAGGCAGAGGAACAGGAGACAGAGACAGGGTGGAGGCAGTTAGAAGAGGGAGGCTGGAAACAGGGACAATGGCTGCCGTCAGTGCTGAGGCCAGAGCATTGAACGATCGTTGATGGGCAGCCTGACCCGAATGAATGCCCTCCAGATAGGCATTGCTCCGATGCACCTCCCTTTCTACCCCCTGGATGGCATTCAAAAGGGTAGTCTGCCCAACAATGATGGTCTGAAGGAGGTCAATGAGGGCAGCAGGGATAACAGGGGCAGGGCCTGAGGTGCCTGGGGCGAAGGAGATGCCCGCCTTCTTGGGCGAGCGGGCACGGAGCGTAGGCTGAGGGGCTGCTGGGATGGCGGGGCTGGTGCGCTGGGTGGCGGCTGTACCTGTAGAGGCGGGGGGCCCGGATGTTGCCGCCACCGCTAGGGAGCTCCCATCCGAGGACGTGTCGGTGTCGCTGGTGTCACCACCGGTCCCCGTTGTGGTGCTCCCCTCGCCTTCCGTATCACTGGTGCCCTCGGTGTCTGTACCACGGCCCACCGGGGCCTTGTGACTTGCAGCTCCCTCGTGCTCCGATGCCAAATCTCCTCCGCCTGATGATGCTAATGCACACATGCACAAGAAGATAAAGAAAAAGGGTGGGGGGAGAAATAAAAACAGGTTGAGTGCATGCCTTGTCAACACCGTTGGCGGAGAGGACAGACACAGGAGCCTCATGCACTAAGCTGCGCATTCGGGGTACAATACTCAGTACTTCTGACTAGGCCAACAGGTCTAGGGACAACAAACGCGCACATGGGTGATGCAGGACCATGGATAGCTATACTTGGCACCCTACAGAGGTGGGGGGCGGGGGCACAGGGCCATGTCTAAAGAAGAGGGCTACACTACAGAAAGCGCCCTGGCCTAATGTCACCCACAACCCTCCTCCCCCACCCAGACGCCTCCACTGCGCATAAAGATAGCAGAATGTGCTGATACTCACCCCCTTGTGTCTGCTGTGATGTCCTCAAGCGCCCATCCAAATCAGGGTAGGCCACCGCCAGGATCCGGGACATCAGGGGGGTCAGGGTACGACTGGCACCCCTCCTAGGTTGGGAGGCCATCCCCAGCAGTGACTCGGCGGTCTTCCTGGTTCCGCGGCGGATGTCCTCCCACCTCTTGCGGCAGTGGGTGCCCCGTCTGATGTGGACCCCCAGGGCCCGGACTTCCTTGGCGATGGCACGCCAAATGTCGACTTTCTGATGGGCGCTGACCTATTTGACATGTACAGGGTGGGAAAAGAAATTTCATCATTTTTCTGCATGTTAGAAGTGAATGCCTCCTCTCCCCAAATTTGGCATGTGGCACATGCTCTCATCTGTCGTGCGTTGCACTCCTCATTCGCTCCCCACCCCACCAACTTACATCCAACCCACTCCACACAGGCATAGCCCATTCAATGTGCACCCAGTGTACTTACCTGTTGGTCTGGAGGACCGTAGAGTAACGCATACTGGGGGAGGACCCCATCCACAAGTTTCTCCAACTCTTCAGACGTGAAGGCAGGGGCCCTTTCCCCAGTCGCAGCAGCCATTGTCTCTTCCAGACCGAGGTCACAGCAGCACTTGCAGTATAGGTCCTCTCCTGTGGATGATCAGGTCTCGAGTGATTAATCATGTAGAAAATGGCGGTCACGCCCGCGGCGGTGCGTACCGCGACCGCCGGTGCACATCCTCATTGGCTCCTGAAACCCATAGGGTTCAATGTTAACCAATGCGGCTTCGTACAGCGGTGTTCGACCGCCACGGTGTGCCACGCCAGCGCATTGACCTCACATCCCATTGTCCCACTTCACAGGTCAGGCAGCCGCCATTTCAAGGGCCCACATGGCTTAATTTCAACTGCGTCACACAGGCCTAGGCCTTGCATTGCCACACATACACGCCTTTCAATACATAGATAAACGTGTGCTATGCAAGCTGTGGTGAACGTACCTGTGATTTGCTTGACTCCATACTCCATGTTGTCCTTCCTAGGCACCGTCCGCTGGGACTTGCGAGGAGAAGGACGAATCCTCCCGTGTACCGACCGCTGGTTGACCTGTCGACAATGGAAGAACGCCATATAATACTACGATACCGACTTGACCGAGCCACTATACATGAACTGTGTGCCCAGCTGGAGCCAGCCCTGATGTCCCCCATCCGCCAACCCACAGGGATTCCCCCTCTAGTGCAGGTTCTGTCAGTACTCCATTTTTTGGCAAGTGGCTCATTCCAGACAACAGTGGCCATGTCATCTGGAATGTCTCAGCCTATGTTTTCAAAGATTTTGTCCAGAGTGTTGTCTGCCCTGCTGAAACACATGCGGAGCTACATTGTTTTCCCTGAGGAGGATGATTTGGCCACTGTGAAGGGTGATTTCTATGCCCTTGGACATATCCCCAACATCATTGGTGCCATTGATGGGACCCATGTGGCTTTAGTACCCCCAAAAGACGATGAACAGGTGTACAGAAACAGGAAACATTACCATTCTATGAATGTGCAGGTGGTCTGTTTGGCTGACCAGTACATCTCCCATGTAAATGCCAAGTTTCCTGGGTCAGTGCATGACGCGTATGTTATGCGTAATAGCAGCATCCCTTATGTGATGGAACAGCTACAGAGACAACGTGTGTGGCTATTAGGTGACTCTGGTTACCCCAACCTGCCTTGGCTATTGACCCCAGTGAGGAATCCCCCGACCAGGGCAGAGGAATGGTACAATGAGGCCCATGGGCGAACTAGGAGGATCATAGAAAGAACCTTTGGGCTCCTGAAGGCCAGGTTTAGGTGCCTGCATATGACAGGTGGATCCCTGATGTACTCACCAAAGAAGGTGTGCCAGATCATCGTGGCCTGCTGTATGCTGCACAATCTTGCATTGCGACGTCAGGTGCCTTTCCTGCAGGAGGATGGTCCAGATGGTGGTGTTGTAGCAGCTGTGTAGCCTGTGGAGAGTGAAGAGGAGGAAGACGACGGGGACGACACGGACAACAGGGACACAGTTATCCAACAGTATTTTCTGTAGCACACAGGTAAGAATCACCCACGCCATTTAACATTTCCTGAAAGCCTCCTGCATCTTTACTTTGTGTATTTCCCCCCAGTTCTTTTTAACTAATGTTTGATTTTCCCTTCCCTTTTCAGTGCTGTATGACCCACTGCGTGACTTCTGCTTGGTTAGCCCATGGACTAATGCTTATTGAAATCGGTATGTTGTCATCACAAATTGACTGAACATTATTGAACAGTAATGTGTTATACATTTGTAAATAATACAGCCTGACTCCTGAATGATTTCAGTGCAATGAGTGATTTATTTTTAGTGCTAGATATTGGTACATGATATTCAAACGGTGATGGGTGAGGGTGGAGTAATGTCCATGGCAGAGTCCAGTACTCAGTTTCACAGGTGCATTGTCCATATGCCTGTGTAAGGATGGAGCAGGGACAGTTCAAGGTTGGACAGGGTGACAATGTGGGACAGTGGGATGACATCAGGGGGTATCTTATGCTGGCGGGGGTCTTGGCATCCTACTCTGTCTTCCTGTGAGATCTCAGATTCCGCTTGCGGGGTGGTTGTTCTTCAGCAGGAGGTGGGGTTCTGGTGGCCTGTCGTTGTGGTGGGGCCTCCTGTCCACTTGCGCCGGCAGAGGTGGTAGGCTGTTCCTGGTCCTGGCTAGTGACAGGGGCCCTTTGTGGTGCCACATGGTCCCGCAATGTGGTTTCTATCCGGTTGAGAGCCTGGACTATGGTCCCCATAGCGGTACCGATGTTCCTGAGTTCATTGCTGAACCCCATGTACCGTTCCTCCTGCTGTGCCTGGATCTCAGTGAACCTGGCCAGTACCGTCGCCATCGTCTCCTGGGAGTGGTGGTATGCTACCATGATGGTGGTGAGGGCCTCTTGGAGAGTGGGTTCCCTGGGCCTGTCCTCCCCCCCCCTGTCGCACAGCAGCCCTCCCAGTTGCCCTGTTTCCCCGGGCCTCAGTCCCCTGGACGGTGTGCCCACTACCACTGCCCCCAGGTCCCTGTTGTTGTTGGGGTGTTGGGTCAGCCTGGGTGCCCTGTAGTGGCGGACACACCGCTGATTGACGCGTCCTGGTGACAGAGGCATGGGCCCGCTGGGTGGGAGCTGTGCTGGTGTTCCCAGAGGGGGTTGGGTCTGCTGTGGCCTGTGGCTGCCTGAGGGGAACCGACTGTCCAGAGGTCCCCGATGGTCCGGGCTGGTCATCAGGTTCTAGGTCGACAGAGCTGCTGTCCTCACTGGGTGCCTGTTCAAGGGGGTGGGATGGACAAATCTGGACCCTCCGTGGCGGTGTGTTGGCGTTCGGGCCCTGCAGGGGTAAAAGAGTATGGTTATTGCTTTTGTGTGTGCCATGGCGTGCATTTTGTGAGTGCCCTTGTCCCCCAGTGCTGGCATTCCCTTGTGGGAGGTGTTGTGAGGGTGGTTGGGGGGGGGTGTATGGGTATGTGCAATGGTCATGCTTTGGTGATGGCTGTCTATGGTTTGTGTTGGCATTCAGGGGTTGGTGTTGTTTAGGGTGGGTTGTGCTGGTGAGACATTGGCAGGGAGGATGTGTGCTGGGGGGTTGAGATTGGGGGTGAGGGTTGGGGTGTGGTTTGGCATGCTGGTGGTTGGGGGGGGGGTGAAGTAGTTGAGATTCGACTTACCAGAGTCCATTCCTCCGGGTACTCCAGCGAGGCCATCAGGATGCAGGATGTTTACTACCTCTTGCTCCCATGCTGTGAATTGGGGTGGAGTGGGTGGGGGTCCGCCGCCAGTCTTGTGCACAGCGATGTTGTGTCTTGAGACCATCGAGCGCACCTTCCCCCGTAGGTCGTTCCATCGCTTTCGGATATCTTCCCGATTTCTGGGATGCTGTCCCACAGCGTTGACCCTGTCTACGATCCTTTGCCATAGCTCTGCCTTCCTTGCTATAGTGGTGTGCTGCACCTGTGTGCCGAAGAGCTGGGGCTCTACCCTGATTATTTCCTCCACCATGACCCTGAGTTCTTGGTCCGAGAACCTGGGGTGTCTTTGGGGTGCCATGGGGTGGTGTGGATGAGGTGTGGGGTGGTGTTTGTGGTGATGTGAGTGGTGGTGTGTGGTGATGTGTGCGTAGATGTGGTGTGGGTGATGATGTTGTGTTCCTGTGTGTGTTGTTCTTTGCGTTCCCTGTGCTCTCTCTCAGTGTATTGCGCCTTCTCTCAGATATTTGTGGTTGTAGGGGTTTGTGGGTGATGTGGGTGTGTGTTTTATATTGGAATGGGTGTGTGGGAGTGTTGTGTGTATGTGTATCAGGTGTGTGTATTTCATATTGTCCAATGTGGCTGTGTTTTGTATATGTGTTTCTATTTTGAGCGCGGCGGTGTGTACCGCCAATGGAATACCGCGGTTAAAAGACCGCTGCGTGGATTTGTGGGTCAGAATGGCATGGGCGTGTTTGTGATGGCGTGGCGGTGGAGGTTTGATCATCTCCAGTTTATCGCTGATGAGGCGGCCTTCCGTGGATGTCGGGTTTTTGGCGGTTTCACAGTTTGTGGTCAGAATGACTGTGGCGGTTTACCGCGGCCGCGGTGGTAGAATGGCGGACTTCTGACCGGCGGTAAGGGCCTTTTACCGCCGAGGTCAGAATGACCACCAAAGTGCCTGGGTGTAGAGGAGTTTCTGACAAGATGGCTAGGAGGAGATGTGTCCTGCATAGATTACACTTCAAAAGATCCTACTCTGGCTCATACAGAAGAACCTGATACCAGTCCTGCCCCTGTCTTTGTTTTACTAGCCAGGCTGGATCCAAGCCTAGAGTAGAGAGGAGAACTGGCAAAAACTAGTTTAGGAGATAGACAACGAGATTGTCCCGCACCCCCAGGCTGGCACCGGGCATGAAAATGGCATTCCCAACACCTGAAATAAAATTACTCTTGCACCTGTGAAGATCAGAAGCAGGACTGCCCTGCTGTCTGAATCATGAAGACCTGCTTGCCTTGAATCTAGAACCCCATATCTTACTCCAAGGGCCAGTTTGCTGACCACCTGTGTGAGCTACAGAAACACAGCTTGTGTCCAGAGGCCATTTTCTGCAATTTACCTGCTGGCAAGTACCAACTGGGATTGCGTTGGACCCTGCTGCTGGCCTAGGTTGGACTTTGAGCCCATCTCATGTGACAAAAAAACAACAGTTAGAGATTTGTACTTCCTGGTGCCATTTTTTTAACTCCTTTCGCTGCCAGTCCTTTTCCCCCTCCTGTGCCAAGCCTTTTTTTGGCCATGTGGGATAGTTTGCGTTTAGGCCCTCTTAACCTTTTGTCCACATCTGCTATCCACGCCAAATTTGCATCCTTTTTTTCCAACATCCTGGGGATTCTAAAAGTACCCAGAGTTTGTGGGTTCCCCTGTTGGAGACCAAAATACAGCAAAAAGTTGTGTTTTTTGGGAAAAATGGCAAAAAGTGTTGCATAAGAAAGTACAGTTTTCTTCCTGGCAACAACTAAATGAGCAAAGGGGTTGCAGTGCTAAAATCATCATCTTCCCACCTTCTAGGAACAGACAGACTTCAATCAGAAACCACATGTTTCAACACAGTTTTGGCATTTTACTGGGACATACCCCATTTTACAATTTCTTGTGCGTTCAGTCTCCTTCCAGTCAGTGACAGAAATTAGTCTGAATCTAATGGTGGATCCCGGACAGCTAAATGTTTCTGAGAAGTAGACAGAATTCTGAATTCAGCAAGGGGTCATTTGTGTAGATCCTTCAAGGTTTTCCTACAGAAAGTAACAGTGGAATTAATGAAAATTGAAATTGAGTAGAAAAAACAGCCATTTCTGTCTTTGTTTTCTTCTTTAACTTTTACCAGCTATGGCAGATTTTTGAAAGCAATGTACCATTACGTCCGCTGGACTCTTATGGTTGTGGGGATTTATAGGGCATTTCAGTTCATCGAGAAATCAAGGTACCCAAAGCCAATAAATGAGCTGCACCTTACAATGGGTTTTCATTTGGTAAAATATAAAGAGTGAAAAATGGGTACCAAGGAAACCTTTGTATTTCCGAAATGGGCACAAGATAAGGAGTTTAGGAGCAGTGGTTATTTGCACATCTCTAAATTCGGGCATCCCCATTCTAGCATGTGAATTACAGGGCATTTCTCAAAATGACTTACGGGGTCAATATGAACCCGGCAGTTGGTGATAATGTGGCGGTAGTCCCGCCAACAGGCTAGTGGTACATACCGCCACATTATGACTTTGTTACCATTTCGATAAGAATCTTCAGCCCAATGGCCGCTATTGTACCACTGGCGGCATCATGACCCTGCCTACCGCCATGGTTTTCATGGCGTTCACAACACCACAAAAACTATGGTGGTAGGACCTACCAGTGACAGGTAATTCCTTCCCTATCACTGGTAGGAGGCTCACCCACCCCCAAACACTTCCCAGACGCCTCCCCTTCCAGTCCCCCATTCACGGACACTCGCAGACACACACTACGCATACAGACACTCACACAGGCATACACGCATTCATTCATGCATGCATCCATTCATTCTTGCACACATCCGTGCACATATTCACACTGACACGCAGACACACATTCACATTTCCATTCATACACGCATTTTCATGCATGCATCTACACTTGCAAACACTACACACATTCACATTCACGCACATGCTCACACATTCATGCACACAACCCCACACACACACACAACACCTCCCACCCCTTTCCCTTGTCGGAAATCCAACTTACCTGCATCCAGGGGGCCTTCCGGCAGGGAATGGGACTAAGCGCTGCTATCGCCAGAAGCGCCTGCCAGCAGAACACCGCCAGGTCATATTATTTTTGATAATATGGCTGGCGGCGGTCTGCTGGCATGGCGCTGCTGGTGGTAGCAGCGCCACTTTAACACCATCCGCCAGTATGGCCACAGCCATATTTCCGCCCTTCTTGTGGCAGAAATCCAGCTGTGGTCATAATTTGGCAGACGGATGTTACCCACGGCTATGGTCTTTTGGTGGCCGTCGCCGTAGCAGTAGGTGGCATTTACCTCCAATGTCTTAAATAGGGACTTATTTCTTACACACTGTCTTACATTTGGAAGGCAAAAATGTAGAGAATGACAATTGGCAATAACACTTTTTCTTCTATTCTGCGTTCCCCCAATTCTCCAGTTAAAAATGGTACTTCACTTGTGTGAGTAGGTCGACTGCCTGCGACAATAAACGCCCTACAACGTAACCTCTAATTGAGCAAAAAAAGCAAAATTTCCTTACACTTCTGTGTAGAATCAAAGCGGCGTCACAAATTTTCTACCACCCAGTGTTCCCTTCGGCCTCCTAATAAAAATGGTACGTTACTTGTGTGGGTGGCCCAAGTGCCTGCGATGGGGAAGGGCCTAAAACAAAAAGAGATTGAGGGGATATCACAAAGAGTAGATAAGCTCAATTTTAAAAAATACATTTTTAGGCTGACTCTGCTCTTGTGAACCACACAAGTGAGGTATAATTGTACTTAGGAGACCGAGGGGAACGCTGGATTGTAGAAAATTTGTGCTGGTGTGTTGATCCTACAAAGAAAAGTGAGGAAAGTGTTGTAGGAAAGTAGCCTCTTTCTAGCTTTGTTGCCCCCACTTTTGGCCTGTTTGTCAGTGTGTTTGTTTGTGTCTACTGGGATCCTGCTATGGTCCCAGTAGTACTTCCCACTAGTTATGCTCTCTCCCCTAAATGTAGTTGTAAGTAAATGTTATCACTGTATTTCACCCCACAATTGGCATACTGGTGCCCCATTATAAGTCCGTAGTATATGGTATCTAGCTACCCAGGGCATTTGGGTTCCAGAGGATCCCTGTGGGCTGCAGCTTATAGTTTGCCACCCCTATGGACCCCAAGCAAAGGGTTCTGCAGGACTGCCATTGCAGCCTGCGGGAAAAGGTGCAAGCACCCTTTCATTGTCACTTTTTACTACATCAGGCCACTTATAAGTCACCCCCTGGCAGGCCTTCCAGCCCAGAGGGCAGGGTGCAAAGTACCTGTGTGTGATGGCACCCCTGCACTAGCAGAGGTGCCTCCACGAACTCCAGGCCCATTTTCCCAGACTTCTTGAGTGCTGGGATGCCATTTTACACGTGTACTGGACATAGGTCAATACCTATGTCCAGCTACGTAATGGTAACTCTGAACTTTGCCAGTTCACTTTGTTTACTTTGCCAGTCGATAAACACCCCGCCACCAAACATTTAAAAGGTTTCCCTGGTTTCTAGTGGTTTCTGACCCCCATGGGGGCAGATGGGCCTAACATAAACATGCTGATCTGCCCCCAAGGGAAACAGAAACGGCAAAAATTATTGTCCCCCCCAAGGGGAGAGACAATAGCCCAAGCCCCCCCAAACAATAAAAACACACAAAAAAATCCCTAGTGTCTATGTGGCTTCTGCCCCCCAACACCCATCCAATCAATTACTACTTCATACAGTACTCAACAATATGGCAGATCAAGGAGCCTCAGGTACACTCCAATTGGTGTCAGTCTATCCACACTTCTCAGACACAGAATCCACAGATTTGAGTTCCAAGTCACCAACCTCAAGCGATTCGTATTCCAGGTCATAGTAATGCAACCAGGGTCCCCATACTTTGCTGAATTTGTAGCAACACTTCAAATTTAGCAAAGTACGGGGACTCTGGTTCCGTCATTTTGGTTTAATTTGATTAATTAAAACATTCTCTATTTTTCTAAAATGGTGTTGGATTTTTATTGTGTTGTGTTTTTAATTTATTACTATTTACGTTTTGCAAGAAATACTTTACACATTGCCTACAGGTTAAGCTTGACCTCTTTGGCCAAGCTACCAAAGAGTAAAGCAAAGTGTGAGAAAATGGATTGTTATTTGGATGAGTTGTGAGACCTCACCAGATATAAATGTCACTATTCTGTGTCCGGTCCAGTTAGGGTTATTTATATCAAACTTTTGCTCAGCCCTGAGAAGGTGTGGCACAGAACAGTCAGGCTTACTTCAAAGGAAAATAAGTGTAAAACATTTATCAGTACAAAAACAGTTGATAAGAAATAATACACCATAAAAGCTCCACTCCAATGTATAAATGTTGGACATATTTTTAATCTTTAAATAGACACTAAAATAACAAAAATCAGATAAAGGTAACCGGAGTTATGATTTTTCAAGATTTTTATACATTTCTATATCTACTTCACCTTAAAAAATTTGTAGATTACTGCATCTGATGGAGACTTCTACCTGAAGACTCTCACCTGTAGAACAACCCTGGGCATTAGACTGGATCCAGAAAACTTCAAAGAAACCATGTTGCCGGTAGAAGGCCCAATTTGCAAAGGTAACATTAGACCAAAAGTCTGACTGAGACCAAAAGTCTAACTTTACTACTTTTTGGTATTCACAAATGTAAACTTAGATCAAAAGTCTAACGTAGGCCAAAAGTCTAACTTTATTTGTAGTAACTTACCTTTGTGACTACCAAAAAGTACAGTTGGACGTCTGGTCTAACTCTACCTTTATGAATCCTAAAGCCTCACGGCCCAATTCAAAGGTAGAAGTCTAACTTTACTACTTTTTGGTAACACACTGGTAAAGTTAGACCAACAGTCTAACTGAGACAAAAAAAGTCTAACTTTATTCATTGTAAGTTACCTTTGTGAATACCGAAAAGTGGTAAAGTTAGACTTGTGGTCTAAGTTAGACTTTTGGTCTAACTTTACCTTTGTGAATCGGGCGCAGAGTCTGATTAACTCAATCGTGGTCTCAAGCCACACCTCAGCATCAACGCCAGTTAGCTTTTATTCTGCACCTCCAACTTGGATCTAGAGCTTCAGTTTCTGATGAAATTCCTCTTACAAATTTGGCTGAAAGCAGCACCAATGTCACCTCCCAGAAAGCCAGGTTTTAAACCCTGTAAGGATTATGAAGAACAGATCACCATCACAGACCCCCACTCACTCTGTTAGTGGTGTCTGGAATTTAACCATGATTCCAAAGCCTGCTCCTCATACCTTAGCATTCCAAGGTCATCAAGAAACTGGAGGCCAAGTGCTTTAGGCCAGGCTGAAGGATGGCTACCAGTGTCAAAAGCGTTCCTGATGCTGTTCCTACCAAACACAGAAAGCACCATAGGAAGACAAAAAAGCACTTGTGAGGTAAGTTTCCCAGATGTTCCCTCTCTCCCACAGGGTCTACATCCTCGGAACCAGAGTTGGTTGGGATAGCACCTTTAAGATCCTCCACATGCCTTGCTTCTCCATCAAGACCTGCTTTGGATAGACTTCTGCAGTTATGTTATGAGAATTTGTATAGCATTCTTATCACCTCATGGGTATCCAGGTGCTGGAGTAGGTGAGTAGGCCAATCAGTCTCCTAGTTGAAAAGCTGGGTCTTCAGTTTCTTGAGGAATTCAATAGATGGGGAGGTCCTGATGTGGTGAGGAAGGGTGCTCCAGGATTTGACTGCGTTGTAGGAAAATGAGTGTCCTCCTGACTTGCTCCAGGGATGTGGGGTGCTTGGTGAGAATGAGTGAGGTTGAGTGCATTTGCCTCTTGGGTTGTTGGAAGCTGAGACATCGCTTCTGAACTGGTAGCCAGTGTAGTTTTCTGGTGAGGACGTGATCAGCGTGTTGCATGGGATGTTGAGGATTAGTCTTGCGGCTGTTTTGTGTGTGGTCCAAAGTCTCTGTAAGACTTAATTGGTGAAGCCAGCATAGAGTGCAGTGGCTTAGTCAGGTCTGCTGGTGATGAGGTCCCGTATGACCATGTGTCTGGTGTTAGTGGGGAGCCCGTGGAATATTTTACAGAGCATGCTAAGATGAAGAAACAGAATTAAATGACAGGCTTCACTTGTTTGGTGATTGTGATTTTGTTGTCTATGATAATACTGAGGTTTTATGTGTGGTGAGATGGGTTGGGAATGGGTCCCAAGGCTGTTGGCCACCAGGAAGAGTCCCATTGAGAGTTTTTGTTGCCAAAGATCAGGACTTACATTTCATCAGTGTTGATCTTTAGGCAGCTATAATTGATCCATTTAGCTATGTTGGACATACAGGTGCTAAAGTTGGTCATGGTGGTATGGTTGTTGACTGTGAGGGCAACATTGTGCTGGGTGTTGTCTGTGTAGGATACAATGTTGATTCCATTGGAACCTATGACATGGGTGAGTGCTATCATGTAGACCTTGAAGACGGTAGGGACCCCACAGATGAGGGTCTTAGGTTCAAAAGTGTAGGACTTGAGCCTGATTAACTAGGTCCAGTCAGAGAGGAAGGAGGCCAGGTAGATCAATACGGGACCTGGAATTCCAGAGTTGTGAAGTCTCATGATAAGGGTGCCATGTGAGATGGTGTCAATGACAATGGAGAGGTCCAGCAATGTGACAAGAGCAGTTTCCATGCTCTGGTTGTTGCAGGATGGACTGCGAGATGCCTAGTAGGTTGTGTTGTTCAAGATGGTTGGAGAGGTTTATTTTTTTATAGCTTTCTCCAGAACTTTGGATAGGAAGGGCAGGAGTGAAATGGATCTGTTGTTGTTGAGCTCCTTAGGGTCTACCATGGTTTTTCTCTAGAAGTCTGTGATTGCTGTGTTTGCAGTTATCCTTGAAGGTTCCACTTTGGATGGAAGTGTTGATGATAGGTGGAGGGGTGGGAGCTGATCAAGATTCCTCCTTAGTTGAAGATATGATGGGGGCCCCGGAGTGGACTGTTCTCATGATTTCAGCGATGTCTTCTGGGGAGAGGGGTTTCCAGTTAGTGATCTGGTGTTCCGATTTGATGGTGGTGGGCAGCTGATGATGAGTTCTTATGTCTTGAGTTGGGGGGCTGAGGTTACTGTAGATGTTGAGGAATAAATTGGGGAGCTTGTCACAGAGTTTTTGCGATGGGGTGATGGAGTTGGTGGCTGCCGGAGGGTTGGGGAATTCCTTTACAATGTTGCAGAGCTGTTTGCAGTTGTTGCTGTTTTCCAATTTGATAGCTATGCTTGTTTTTCTTGCCTCTTTGAGTTGGCTGTGGCATTTCCTGAGTACCACCTTGTAAGAGTGTCTGGCACTAGTCTTTTGACTGCCTCTATTTTCTCATCGCCTGTTGCATAATTGTTTGGAGTTTCTAAGGTTTTAGGTGTACCACTTGGCTCATATGTTGGTTCTTGAGTGGCTGACTTTCTTCAGGGAGGCTTGGTGTCTGCACTGGTAGTGATCCAGTTGTCGAAGGCCAGTGAGGTTAGGTTGGTGGAAGGTGAGGCTGTTGGTCCAGTCAGTGCCTTTATCTTGTTCCAGCTACATATGAGGTTGTAGGTAGTCTTGTCAGAGGGTGGTTGAGGTGTGTTGATGAAGAAGTGAATGTTTGAGTGGTCTGTTCTGGTGAGCAGAGTGTAGTGGCTGAAATTGATCTTGTTGTTGGCTCTTGATTTAGGGTCGAAGGTGTGTCCCGCATTGTGGGTGGGGTCCTGGATGATATGGGTGAGTCCAAGAATCTCGAGGCTCTTCAGTAGATCTGTGGAGGGTTGATCTTTTGATCGTTGTGATGGAAGTTGAGGTCACCAAATTAGAAGAAATCATTTGAGTAGATGGCGACGGGGAGATTAAGTGTGAGGAGATTGCTGAAGGTGGTACATGGTCCGGGTGGTCGTTAGCCTAGGGTGCGTTTCTTGGAGGTGTGGTTGCCGATCTGAAGTCAGGAGTGCATGTGTTCTATGAAGGTTGTGTTCTTGTTGGTGGAGGTGGTGCAGGTGAGGTAGTCCTTATGGATAACGGTGAGTCCTTCTCCTGGTTTGCTGATAGCCAGTGAGATGGCTGTGGTGATGGTAGGTTTCAAAGCGTGGTTTAGCCAGGTCTCTGTCAGAAAAAAGATTTCCAGGAAGTGCGCCTCAATGGTGTCCGAGATCTCGATCTGGTGTTGAGGAGCAAGCATGTCAGTTGGGGTGAGGTGTGTCAGGCATGTGAGGAGTGCATGTTGATGCAGGTGAAACGGCAGTGAGTGCATGAGGAATGCCCTACCATGGAGACAGTAGAGTCATGGAAACAGCTGGTGTGGCAGCAGTCGGTGTTGGGGTGCAAGTAGGCTGAAGGGTGTGAGCTTGTGGTGTTTTGTCGGACTAGAGTCCATGTTGCTGGGTGTGGTCCAGACATGGACTGGTGCAGATCAGCTTGCCTTCGTCACAACAGCAGCACAGTCAAGAGTCGGGAGAAGGCACGCAGGTAAGGAGTAGGGGGCGGTGGCTAGGCGTAGGTGGGCGGAGGTCATGAAGGAAAAGTGGGACACAGAAGAGGTACAAAGTAGGGAAAAGCGAGGTCCAAAATGCACAAAGAAGGAAAAAGCAGGGCACAAAGAGGCCTACTAGAGAGAGTGGAGGGTGGACAAACAGGCACAAAGCAGCCCAAGAGAGAGAGCGAGAGAAGAGTGGAAAAGGTTGCAAATATAGAAAAGGATGGAGAAGAGGGGGAGAGGAGTGCAAGAAAGAAGTGCAGCCTTGAGACAGTAGGATCAGGTCCAAAAGGGCTTTAGAATGGTTGTAGTGTCTTCTGCCCTCACCTCCAGCACCATGCCTGAGCTTCTGACTCTATAATTAGCTAAATTCCCAGCTCCAGGCTCGGACCTGGTGGTGTTTCTCAATGCCGGATACACCATCTTCACCTTTTTGTGTCAGTGCTATACAGAGCGACTTTGGTCTAATCAGCCCCACCTCGACTTTATCTGTTGTTGCCTTTCTAACAGACAGCAATTGGTGCATCTCCTTCTGCTACGCAGCAATGGCTAAATGGACAGCACCTCCACCACCGCCTTGACCAGCATAGTCACGAGATTTGGAGCCACTGGTGTTGTAGACCAATGTCCATCCAGGGATCCATTCCGGTAGGGACCTTTAATGCTTGCTTGAAGATGAGCTTTACAGTTCACTCACTGAGGAAATATTTGGCACAGTCTCAGACACTGTGGAGTTTCTACCCTATTAAGACCTAGACAAGGATCCCTTCCAATTATTTCAAGGCCTGTCATTGGCAAGTGGCCTGGATACCTCACTGAAATTGGCCATGGAATTTCTGACTGGTCCACCAAAACCTGAAGTGGTGTCCCTCTATAAAGTAATGCTAGAAGCCGGGGGCCTTGGATTTGCAGCTGTTTTCAGCAGATACAAATACCAATGTCATTACAAAAGTTCTTTTAACATCATCAGCCACATCAGAACTGTTGCTGTCCTTCAAATGGGCTTTGCTGACACTTGCCCTGGCGGCTTGGCAATCACCATCATCCATGCCTGCAGTGGGCAAACTAGTTGCCTGTCGCTACAGCCAACCCTTTTTCTCTCTGCTCCCATCCCCAAAGTGCCTGGTAATCAAGCTTCTGAAAGGTTGGAGGCTTGGGGCAAGAGAGCTCTCCCAAAATGTAGAATGGCACTAAAACCAATTTCCTTTTCACATGTTAGACCCATGCCTTATTGGACATGGCCCCAAATCATGTTACCACAAATCCCCATAGATGTGAAGGAGCATTTTCAGGAGGTCACCACGAATGGTCAGAATGCTTCTCTACATATCATTAAATCAGGGCTTGACACAGCTAACTCAGTTGCTTGTGTCATGGGGAGCTCAGTTTCCATCAATGTTTTGCTCAGAACTTCCAACGTCTCCTCAGATGTCTAATCCAGTCCGGTGGACCTACCCTTGGCTGGCGTACGCTTTTTCCACACTTAAGAGGATTCAGAGCTGGAATGATTTAAGACTTCAAAGGCCTTGTCATGTCCACTGGGCTTTCAACCACCACCACCTCCCAAGGACTTCAACTCCTTTTGTCACTTTAGTGACTTTGGCAGAGGTTCCTCCTTTTGTTCAGGTGAAGAATCTACAGGAAGATGGAGTATCCTTCAGAAAGATCATTACCGCAGGCAAGTAACATTTTCTTTTCACTCTTACCCGTAACTGAGGATCCTTGAATGCAAGGGACCAGGGAAACGTCAAAGTGTCAGGCCGACTGCAATGGAAGTTGAATGTTGTGGAAGGTCGGTCCATGTCAAGACTTTATCTTCAAACCTAGAAACTTTTTCTCTTCTACCGTGAGGTCATTTGTGTCCTCCACAGGTTGAGGGCAGCATTGGGCTTGACGTCGATGGACAGACAAAGTCCAGAGACCCAGTGCAGTATTTGTTCTCAACGAGATTTTGGGCTACCCATGAACTGGCAAGTAGTGGTAATTTTTTACTCATTTTTCAGAAAAGGGCAGATCAGGCATTAATTGGCATTCCCATTTGAACTGGCGTTTGACTTGAATTTATATGCCCATATTACTTGTAGCCCTGAAGAGAAAAAAGTTATTTTGGTATTGACAAATACAAACTCATTGGAAGATCACTAAGTGCAATCAAACCGACAAAGCAATCAGGGAACAAAGGCACAGCACCAGAAGAAGAGGTATACACTGTCCTACTAAGGGACTCAGAGACTTAAAAACTAGCCATAAAAATAGATAATGTTGTGACATTGTGACTATGCAAAGAGATTGTCCCCTTTTCAACATTTATAATAGACTTCATCAACAATGATAATAAGATACTTCAATTAGGTCTTGCGGGAAGATGGAGGAGCCTGACCAGAAATGCAGTTTCACCTTCACATTTGAGGTCTTTCAGCTCCCACCCTATAGAGGTTGTGCTGATGACATATTGGCAATACGTAATATTAATATTTTCGACACAATTTTTTGACTACCTCTAAAGTTCCTTACACACCTTTGCTGTTATGCTTAAAATATTATATAAATTCCCCTATGTGATTTATTTTAAGAAAAAAGAAAGATGGAATATTGCCTTTGGTAAATTTGTTTACTATATTCCCAATGTTTGTCTTCCTTCATATGTTTTACCCTTTATGTGCCTGATTCACAAAGGGAAACTTACACCGTTGTGTACTTTTATGGTTATTTTCCTTTCACAGTATTTTACAAGTACTATCTTTATGACTGCAGAGTCTCTGAACATAAAAAGATGGGACTGCCCACAAAAGGGCAAGTTTACATTTGTGAATCAGGCTCATGATGTCTAGTATGAGAAATTGAAAAACACTTCAATAAATCAGTTTTGGCTGAGTTTGGGAAAAAAGGTAATTATAATGTGTGATTGTTATAGTTACATAATTTTATGAATTAAACCTTATAAATCCATTCCTGATAGGGCACGAATTTCACACACTAATGGTATAAACATTTGGGGTATAACATTGTTGTTAAATATAACTTTCTCTTGTCAGGGCGAAGTATTAGATGAGTAGGCGCATGCTAAGATGGATGCTATATTTAAATATATGTTAAAGTTGTTTGTTCATTTTCAATCTCTCAACAGACCCTATGGATGTTTAACAGAGCTGGAGATGTGGCTCTACGATATCAGGTAAGCTTTTCCTCAAATATGGTCATGAAATTTCAGAAGATTAAATTATTGTCCATGATCAACTAGGAAGCTTAGATTGTAAGAGATAATGGCCCTCATTACAACATTGGTGGTAACTGCCGCTTACCGCCATGCTGACTGCCACCAACACACGGCTACCACGGCTGTTTACCGCTACCCGTATTATGGCCCACACATAGAAATCCACCACTATACAGACACACATACAAGTCCGCCAGCCCAAAGGTCAGTGATAACCTGGCAGTACCAAAACCCACACTGTTACGCCAACAGAAATACGCCCACAGCATCATGACCCACGAATCACCGCGGCGGTCATTAACCACGGTAAACCATTGGCGGTACAGACCGCCAAGCTCAAAATACACACACACTAACAAAACAACACCACATTGGACAATTGAAACTACACACACCTGACAAACATACACACACACACCCATACCAATCTAAAACACACACCCACATTACCCACAACCCCTTACGACCCAGGTGTTTAGGCAAGTGAGAGAGACAAGCCGGGAGCACCCACTGAATCTGAGCCACAAAACACCATCACCCACACACCATCAACGCACCTCACAGCACACACCCCAACACATCACCCACACACCCTCACATATACCACTCATACTACACCCATGGCACCACAAAGACGCCCCAGGATCTTAGAGGAGGAGCTAAGGGTAATGGTGGAGGAAATCATCCGGGTAGAGTCACAGCTATGCGGATCACAGGTGCAGCAGACATCTATTGCAAGGAAAATGGAGCTATGGCATAGAGTCTTGGACAGTGTCAACGCAATGGGACAGCACCCCAGAACAAGGGATGACATCAGGAAGAGGTGGAACGACCTATGGGAGAAGGTGCATTTCGTGGTAGCAAGACACCAGATTGCTGTACAGTGGACTGGCGGTGGACCTCCACAACTAAGAACATGGGAGGAGCAAGTCTTGGCAATCATGCATCCTGAGAGCCTGGCAGGAGTAGCAGAAGAACTGGACTCTGGTAAGTCAAATCTCTATTACTATCACCCCCCCCACCTGCATGCCATCACAAACTCCTACCCCTACCCTCACCCCATCACTCCACCACATCACATATACCCCACCATCACAACCCACTTATCCCAATACCAAGCCCTGCATGCAACACCAATGCATGGACACCCATCACCACAGCATGCACACTAGTGACAATTACTTATCCAAACCAATCACAACTCACACAACCCAAAGGTGCCTTAATAACAACCATAGAGGGAAACATATCCATGCACAAGATGGCACACGCAGAAACAATAACACTGCATTTACATCCCCACAGGACCCCCACTCAACATCACCAGAGAGGAGGTGCCAGCCACATCCAGTCCCTCACCGGAAGAGGCCCACAGTGATGACAGCAGCTCTGCTTGCCTGGATCACAATGACCAACCTGGCCCATCAGGGACCTCTTAACAGTTGGTTACCCAGGCACAGGCCCAAACCACCACAGAGCCTCCCCCTCAGGAAACACTGCCACAGCACCCACCCAGCAGGCCCATCCTTCTGTCCCCAGGACACGTCAATCAGCAGTGTGTCCACCACTACAGGCACCCCAGGACACACCACAAACACAGGACCATCAGGGACCTGGGGTCAGTGGCAGTGGGCACACGGTTCAGGGGACAGAGGCACATGACAACAGGGAAACTGGGAGGACTGCTATGCGACAGGGGGAAGACAGGCCCAGGGAAACAACTCTCCAGGAGGCACTCACCAACATCCTGGGAGCATACCACCATTCCCAGGAGACCATGGGCCAGATACTGGCCAAGTTTCAGGAAACCCAGCCGCTGCAGGAGGGACAGTACCTTGGGATCAGGGAGGACCTGAGGGACATCCACACCACTGTGGTCACCATTGCAGGGGTGCTGGCAGACATGGCCAACACAATGAAGGAGGCAGTGGCACACCAACGGGCACTAGCCAAACCGAAGAACAGCCCTCCATCTCCGCCGACGCTAATGGACAGAAGGCCCCGCCACAGGAAAAACAGCCCACCAGCATCCCACCCCCTGCAGAAGGAGAACCACACGCAAACGGTCCCTGCGATCCAGGCTGAGGCCCCAGTACCCTTTACTCTATGGTCCACCAGACAAACAGGTGAGTACACTGTAAGCATGATGCGTGGGCCATGAATGTATGGATTGCTGTGTGTGTAATCCTCGTATAGGAGTGGGTCTGAGATGCCCTGGGCAGAGTGCTGCATGTATGTACGTAAGGGGATGGGAGGGATATGTTGGGCCATGAGTATAACAGTTCGAACGGTATGACTAATACCTTTTTTGCAGATTTTTTCTGCAGGTCAGCGCCCATCAGAAAAAGGGTATTTGGCGCGCCATCGCCAAGGAGGGGTGGGCCCTGGGGGTCTTTGACAGGCTGGGCACCCACTGCCGCAAATGGTGGGAGGACCTGCGCCGCTGGGCAAGGAAGTCTGCAGAGGCCCAGCTGGGGCTGGCCTCCCAATGAGGAAGGGGTGCCCGTCGTACTCTGACCCCCCCCCTGATGTTCTGCATCCTGGCGGTGGCCTATCCAGAGTTGGATGGGCCCTTGAAGGCATCACAACAGCCACAAGGGGGTGAGTACTGATTCTGATTCATGACTTTGCGCGCTTTAAGGTATTACCTGGGTGGGGGATGTGGGCTGTGGGTGCCCCTAGGCCAGGGCGAACATGACAGGGTATGTTGAATGATGGGCAAGCTCAGATGCACTCCAACCCCAATAATGCTAGTGGGCATCTACTACTGGACAGGGTCCTGTGGGTTTCAGGTGTGCAGCTCATGGCGTTAGGCATTGTACACCATGGGCTGGTGACAAGCTTTGTATCTGGAAGTGCATGGTCTAGTGCACAGGGCTGTTCCCTGTCAGTTGTGTACGCCAACGGTAGTGTTGTTGCTGGCATTGACCAAGTGTATCCTCTGTCTCTCCCCCCCTTTTGTTTTGTCACTCTGTCATTGTGTGCATTAGCATCATCTGGCGGAGGAGCAGAGGCACCGGTGACAAAGGGAGCTGCATCTCACATGGGCCTGGAGGCCGACTCCACCAACGGTGAGGGCACCAGTGGGACGGAGGGCAAGGGGAGAACCACGACGGAGACAGAAGGGGACAGTACCAACAGCGACACCTCCTCCGATGGCAGCTCCCTGACGGTGTCGGACACCTCTGTGCCCACCCCAACTACTGGTACAGCTGCCACCCCCGTACCAGCACCTCCCTCCCAGCAGCCCCTCAGCGTGTTTCCCGTGCCCACTCACCCAGGAGGGTGGGCATCTCCTTCACCCCAGGCACATCAGGCCCTGCCCAGTCAGCCCTGCCGTCAGTGAGGAGGCTATTGACCTCCTGAGATCCCTCTCTGTTGGGCAGTAAACCATACTGAATGCCATCCAGGGTGTAGCAAGGCATTTGTAATAAACAAATGCATACCAAGAGGGCATTCACTCTGGGGTGGTGGCCCAACAGAGAGCATTCCAGGCTCTGGCCAACGCACTGATGGCAGCCATTGTCCCTGTCTCCAGCCTCCCCCCTCCAACTTCCTCTACCCAGTCCCAATCCCCTGAACCCCAGCCTATCCCAAGCACACCTTCAGACCAGCAATCACCCAAATCAACACAAAGAAGTGGCTCGGGCATAGACAAGCACCACACTTCATCTCACAGACACTCACACAAGCACCATCCAGATGTAGACACACCAACATCCACTGCCTCTACTGTGCCCCCCTCCTCCTCCTCGTCCGCCTCCCTCCAAATAGCATCTCCACTCACACCTGCATGCACTACATCCTCATCAAAAACCTCCATCACCAGCACACCTATCACAGCACGCCCCTCACTGGCAGTCACCACCCCCACATCCATGGACACGTCCCCTGTGTCCTCTCCGACTGTGTCTATGACCCATCCTCCCAAAGTACACAAACGCAAGAAAACAGACACCCAACAGCCATCCACCTCACAATCGCATCCAGCCCATGCACCTGCAACCAAACACAGCAGACTGACACCTCCTCAAACCACTCCCTCTTCCTCCACACCCAAACCATCACCCTCTTCCCGCTCCAGTGTCCCTAAGAAGCTTTTCCTCGCCAACATTGACCTATTCCCTACCCCTCCCCCTGTCCTTCACCTCGGGCCAGGGTGGCCAGAACCCAGCCATCACCTCAGCCACCCAGTCCACGGCTACTATGGTTTCTGCAGCAACTGCAGGTGTGAGAAGTTCCAAGTAGGCACCCATCAGCACAGCCAGTACCACCTGCCAAGGCCAAGAAGGGTTCACCACCTAGCAAGGGCAAGAAGGGGACACCAGCCATTAAGAGGAAGGAGGCAGCACAAGCCAGCAAGGGCAAAATAAAGACACAAGCTGGCAGAAGCAAGGAGGCACCACCATCCACTCAGCCCCTCGTGGCCAAGATGAAGCACACTGGGCACAAAGTCCCCTCCAGAAACAGTGGAAGAAGCCATCCACTCAGCCCCTCCTTGCCAGGATGAAGCACACTGGGCACAAAGCCCCCTCCAGAACCACTGGAAGAAGCCATCCACTTAGCCCCTCCTTGCCAGGATGAAGCACACTGGACACAAAACCCCCTCCAGAACCACTTGAGAGTCTGTGGCTTTGCACTCCCCAGGACCAAGCAGTGGGCAAACCACCCACTTGAGAGACTATGGCCTTGCACTCCCCAGGACCAAGCAGTGGGCATACCACCCACTTGAGAGACTGTGGCCTTCCACTCCCCAGGACCATGCTTTGGGCATGGAGCCCCCTCCAGGTCAGTGGCGTTGTACCATCTTCTGGCTGAGGTGCCCCCCATTCACTGTCCGCCTGAGGTGCCTGTGTGTTTTTTCGACCTGATGCCCCTGCAGTGTTCTCTACGTATTGAGGCAGGAGTCAAGTGTGGCCTTGGCCTATGTCTTTTGGCCCAGTGAGCCACGGACATTTTGGAGTGGGCATTGTCCCTCCTTTTGTATACAGGGAGTGCAGAATTATTAGGCAAATGAGTATTTTGACCACATCATCCTCTTTATGCATGTTGTCTTACTCCAAGCTGTATAGGCTCAAAAGCCTACTACCAATTAAGCATATTAGGTGATGTGCATCTCTGTAATGAGAAGGGGTGTGGTCTAATGACATCAACACTCTATATCAGGCTATACAGCTTGGAGTAAGACAACATGCATAAAGAGGATGATGTGGTCAAAATACTCATTTGCCTAATAATTCTGCACTCCCTGTATATTGTATATATTGTACATACTGTTTATTGATTTAAGTACATATTTTTCTAAAACTGTACTATTACACTAATTTTACTCCATTCCTTTTGTCCTTGTGTTATTCCTGAGGGTTACGGGGTGTATATGTAATGTTGTGGCATCTGTTTGTATGTATGGTGTTTGTGGTGGGAGTGTTGCGTGTGTGTGTCACTCTCTTTTTCCTCCGCCCCTCCCTTGTGTGCTAGGTGCAGTACTCACCATGGTCATCTTCACCGGCGTTCGTGTTCCTGGTGTATGAGAAGGTACACTAGCATTGGGAAAAAGTGCAGCTCAGGCTCCATGGCATAGTGGTTCTTCCTTGAGCATAGAGAGGTAAGTCGTTTCCCTTCAGAGTACTGTTTCCACCATGCTTTTGACGGCATTGGTACCGCCCCGGAAAAGGTGGCCGATAGGCGTATTGTAATGCAGTGGGCGGTACATTGTCTTCCGCCTGGCTGTTGGTGGTTACCGCCACAGTGTTTGTTGCTACCGCTGTGGTGGTCCATGTGTTAAAGTGGCTGTCTGTGTTGGCAGTTTCTGCCGTGGTCATGATTCCATTTTTTTTACCGCCGGCCAGTTGGCAGTGTTATCGGCGCTTTATCACCGACCGCCAGGGTTGTAATGGGGTCCTATGTGACATTTGTTTGTACACTCAAAACATTTACCATCAGCAGCAAAAAAAAAATCTCTATTGTGCTTTGTAGAATGAAAGAACAGCTGGTTGAAACAGAAAGGACTGACTTAATGTTTATCAGCTCAACAGAGGGTTTGTATATCCAGCAGTGATAAAAGATGAACCACCACTCCCTTGTCTCCCTAGAATCTCCTCTTCACTACAGAGATACTCTGGCAAGCTTGAAAAAGATGGAAGTCAATGGCTATGTGTAGGAAAGTACCATCTTGCCTGGCATGTTACCCCCATATTTCACTGTATATATGTTGTTTTAGTCTATGTGTCACTGGGACCCTGCCAGACAGGGCCCCAGTGCTCATAAGTATGTGCCCTGTATGTGTTCCCTGTGTGATGCCTAACTGCCTCACTGAGGCTCTGCTAACCAGAACCTCAGTGGTTATGCTCTCTGTGCTTCCCAAATTTGTCACTAACAGGCTAGTGACTAAATTTACCAATTCACATTGGCATACTGGTACACCCATATAATTCCCTAGTATATGGTACTGAGGTACCCAGGGTATTGGGATTCCAGGAGATCCCTATGGGCTGCAGCATTTCTTTTGCCACCCATAGGGAGCTCTGATAATTCTTACACAAGCCTACCACTGCAGCCTGCGTGAAATAACATCCACGTTATTTCACAGTCATTTATCACTGCACTTAAGTAACTTATAAGTCACCTATATGTCTAACCTTCACCTGATGAATGTTGGGTGCAAAGTTACTTAGTGTGTGGGCACCCTGGCACTAGCCAAGGTGCCCCCACTTCGTTCAGGGCAAATTCCCCCTACTTTGTGAGTGCGGGGACACTGTTACATGTTCACCTGATGAATGTTGGGTGCAAAGTTACTTAGTGTGTGGGCACCCTGGCACTAGCCAAGGTGCCCCCACATCGTTCAGGGCAAATTCCCCCTACTTTGTGAGTGCGGGGACACTGTTACATGCGTGTACTGCACATATGTCACTACCTATGTACAGCGTCACAATGGTAACTCCGAACATGGCCATGAACATGTCTAAGATCATGGAATTGTGACCCCAATGCCATTCTGGCATTGGGAGGGACAATTCCATGATCCCCGGGTCTCTAGCATAGTACCCGGGCACTGCCAAACTGCCTTTCCGGGGTCTCCACTGCAGCTGCTGCTGCTGCCAACCCCTCAGACAGGTTTCTGTCCTCCTGGGGTCCAGGCAGCCCTGGCCCAGGAAGGCAGAACAAAGGACTTCCTCTGAGAGAGGGTGTTACACCCTCTCCCTTTGGAAATAGGTGTGAGGGCTGGGGAGGAGTAGCCTCCCCCAGCCTCTGGAAATGCTTTGATGGGCACAGATGGTGCCCATCTCTGCACAAGCCAATCAACACCCGTTCAGGGATCCCCCAGCCCTGCTCTGGCACAAAACTGGACAAAGGAAAGGGGATTGACCACTCCCCTGGCCTGCACCTCCCAGGGGAGGTGCCCAGAGCTCCTCCAGTGTGTCCCAGACCTCTGCCATCTTGGAAACAGAGGTGTTTGTGGCACATTGGACTGCTCTGAGTGGCCAGTGCCAGCAGGTGACGTCAGAGGCTCCTTCTGATAGGCTCTTACCTCTCTTGGTAGCCAATCCTCCTTCCTAGGAGCCAAACCTCCTTTTCTGGCTATTTAGAGTCTCTGCTTTGGGGATCTCACCAGATAACGAATGCAAGAGCTCACCAGAGTTCCTCTGCATCTTCCTCTTCACCTTCTACCAAAGGATCGACTGACTGCTCAGGATGCCTGCAAAACTGCAACAAAGTAGCAAGACGACTACTAGCAACCTTGTATCGCTCATCCTGCTGGCTTTCTCGACTGTTTCCAGGTGGCGCATGCTCTGGGGATAGCGTGCCTCCTTTCTGCACCAGGAGCTCTGAAGAAATCTCCCATGGTTCAACGGAATCTTCCCCCTGCAACCGCAGGCACCAAAAGACTGCATCACTGGTCCTCTGGGTCCCCTCTCAGCACAACGAGCATGGTCCCTGGAACTCAGCAACTCTGTCCGAATGAATCCCACAGTCCAGTGACTCTTCAGTCCAAGTTTGGTGGAGGTAAGTCCTTGCCTCCCCACGCTAGACTGCATTGCTGGGCACCACGTGATTTGCAGCTGCTCCGGCTCCTGTGCAGTCTTCCAGGATTTCCTTCGTGCACAGCCAAGCCTGGGTCCCCGACACTCCTTCCTGTAGTGCACAACCTTCAGGGTTATCCGCCGGCGCCGTGGGACTCCCTTTTCTGACTTCGGGTGGATTACGGTTCGCTTTTTTTCCAAATGCCTGTTTAGGTACTTCTGCGGGTGCTGTCTGCTTCTGTGAGGGCTCCCTGAGTTGCTGAGCACCCCCTCTGTCTCCTCCTCCAAGTGGCGACATCCTGGTCCCTCCTGGGCCACAGCAGCACCCAAAAACCTCTACCGCGACCCTTGCAGCTAGCAAGGCTTGTTTGCGGTCTTTCTATGTGGGAACACCTCTGCAAGCTTCAGCGCGATGTAGGACATCCATCCTCCAAAGGAGAAGTTCCTAGCTCTCTTCTTTCTTGCAGAACTCCAAGCTTCTTCCAAGAGGTGGCAGCTTCCTTGCACCCTCAGCTGGCATTTCCTGGGCTCCTGCCCACTCTCGACACTGTCGCGACTATTGTACTTGGTCCCCTTGTCTTACAGGTACTCAGGTCCGGAAATCCACTGTTGTTGCATTGCTGCAGAATCCCCCTATCACGAATTCTGTGCTTTCTGGGGTTAGTAGGTGCACTTTACACCTACCTTTCAGGGTCTTGGGGTGGGCTATTTTTCTAACCCTCACTGTTTTCTTACAGTCCCAGTGACCCTCTATAAGCTCACATAGGTTTGGGGTCCATTCGTGGTTCACATTCCACTTTTGGAGTATATGGTTTGTGTTGCCCTAATACCTATGTGCTCCTATTGCAATCTACTGTAATTTTACACTGCTTGCATTACTTTTCTTGCTATTACCTGCATAATTTTGGTTTGTGTACATATATCTTGTGTATATAACTTATCCTCATACTGAGGGTACTCACTGAGATACTTTTGGCATATTGTCATAAAAATAAAGTACCTTTATTTTTAGTATTTCTGTGTATTGTGTTTTCTTATGATATTGTGCATATGACACCAGTGGTATAGTAGGAGCTTTACATGTCTCCTAGTTCAGCCTAAGCTGCTTTGCCATAGCTACCTTCTATCAGCCTAAGCTGCTAGAAACACCTCTTCTACACTAATAATTAATTATATTCCAGTTAAATTTATGGTTCACTGTATTGATCGTCGTTGCTACTCTGACCAGGGGTGGAGAAACTGAATAACGTTTTGTTGTGCATGCCCAGTCCAAGCACCTCTGCATGAATCACCCCATAATAACAAGCAATAAGGAGACAGCAGTAAGCTTGGAGAAGGTACTTACAGGTGGTAGAAAACACAAGGGTGCGTTATAGATCCATCCTAAGATGATGGCACAATGCCTACATAAATGGGCATTTCTTACTTAGAATATGGGTCACTGATCAAGAGACATAAAGTCCTACCCAACTTGAAGTGAAGATGAGTGGATGTTGCCTTCCTCCAAGGAACCCATTTAACAAGCCCCGAAATGACTAGATTATTCGGGAAGGACCAGGTGTATGCTGCATGCTACTTGTACAATGCAAGAGGCTCATTTATTTGAATAAAACCTGGGGTGCCGTTTGAGGTCACTGTCACCCATATAGATAGGGAAAGAAGATATGTTCTATTGCAGGGAAGTTTGTGTGACATCCAAATGGTGTGCAGCATATATGTCCAGAACAGAAGACATACTCCGTTCCTGAATTCCTTGGCTCCGAAATTAGCATGGGGCAACTGAAAATGAAGGGCTCTGGGGATGATTGCTATTGTGTTGCGGATGTGGCTCCAGACCGCTTTACTCTGCTGTTTGCGGACTCTCTGATCATTAAACTGGCGCATTACTTTTCAGTATGGCTAGAAAACTGGGGACTTGGTGAAATTAGGGGACTAAGGCCCTTATTATGAACACAGCGGGAAAGACCGCTCCGCCGGCGATGGCGGTAACTTCCGCCAACAGTCAGGCAGTCTGGGTCTCCATATAATGAACCACCTTAAAAACAGGCAGCCTGAAAAACACTCTCTGCCAGCAGAGGAGTGCCGACAAGGACGGCAGAGGCTGCCCACAGGCCAACGGAAAGGCCCTACCCACCCATCAAATATTGAAGCTGTAGACTACCGTCAGTTCCGGGCCGGGAACCACTGCCACGCAAAGCCAGGCGGACACAAACCAAATATAAGGAAACACTCACCGGAGGCTCACACAACAGGCCGAAGCAGACATGGAGAGAGAGTTGCAAATCATGCCAGTCCTGCTCCTTGCCATATACCTCCACGACTGAGACCACCAACTAAGACGACAACGGTAAGTACTGCAACCTATTAAACAAGGGAAGAAAGGGCACAGTTACATACCCACCCACTCCACCCACCCCGCAAAGCACCCACAACCCCTCACAACAGTACAAGCCACATACCCCAGAGGAAGAGGTACTTACCCGACACAAGCCCAAGACAACCTGCTCAAGGTACAACATGTGCACAACACCCCCCACAAGGAAACGATGAACTACGGATCCAGAGTGTGCCAAAACAAACACTGGCCACACAAACTTTTTATTAAGCTCCAGGAGCAAAAGATGTCCAACAGAAGGCCAACAGCCAGTCCATAGCTCAAAGTCTGATGGGCCCAAATGGCCCCAACTTGACTCCCACAAGTGCAAATGGTACTCCACCTTAAAGGGGCAACAATGGGGCATCCAGGCACCTCAGGGAACGGGGCAGGGGTGGTGGGGGTGGGGACTTACGACTGGGAGGGTGGGCTTGGCTTTACATTTGGGAGGTGGAGGATGCTTGGGCCTGGTCTTTGAAGCTGGTGGAGCGGCCTTGGGCTAGGTTGCGGCAGATGTACCTGGGCCAGCATGGGGTCCTTGCTCAAAGGGGAGGTAACACAGGAATGGGAAGGGTGGACAGGGGCGGGCTGTGACGTGGGAGCAGTGGACAGGGAAAGGAGGTGGGCACGTTTAGGGACAAGACAGGGTGGGCCAGTGGGTTTGAATAGGTCAACACAGAATAGGAAAAGTTTTTTAGGGGCAATCGGGGCGGACCTGGAGGAAGGCGTAGGAGTGGAGGAGGAGGGGGTGGTTGTGACATGTGTAGGTGTGTGTGACATGGGTGCAGGTAACTGTACAGTATGCTGAGGTGTGGTGGATGAGTGTTGGGTGGGTGTTTTGGAAAGTTTGAGTGTCTTGGGAGGGGGTGTGGACACAGTGGAACAAGACAGGCTGCCAGTGTAAATGTATGTTGTCTGTGTGTCTGCAAGTTTGGTGAGTGTGCTGCATGGCTCAACCAAAGTCGTTGTGGTGAGTGCAGGTGTGGTGTATGGGGTGCATGAATGGATGTCTGATTTTGTGGTGACTGCCAGACTAGTGTCAGCAACAGTGAATGAGGTTGCAGTGCCTGTGAGTGTGCATGTAGAGGTGACAGACAGGGAGGCGGAAGAGGTGGACACACTGGGGGAAGTGGATGTTGGTGTGTGTGCCTTTGTATGTTGGCTGTGTGTATACCTGTGGTGGGAAGTATGGTGCTTGTGTTTTTCAGTGTGCTTCTTGTGTGTTGAAGTGTGTGCATGACCGTCAGAATGTGTGCTCGGGACGGGTGAAGGGAGTGGGGTGCTGGAAGGGATAGAGGTGGTTGGAGGGGGGACGGAATGATCAGGGACACTGACTGCCATCAAAGAGGAGGTCAGAGCCTGAAAAGATCCCTGTAGGCAAGACATGGCACTGTAAATGCCATCCAGGTAGGCATTGGTCTGCTGCACCTCTGATGCTAGCCCCTGCTTGGCATTGACAATGGTTGTCTGCCCTACAGAGATGGTCCTCAGGAGGTCAATAACCTCCTCCGTGAGGGCAGCAGGGCTGACTGGGGCCGGGGATGAGGTACCTGGGGTGAAGGAGACGCCCACCCTTCTGGGTGAGCGGGCACGGCAACTCGGTGGGGAGCAAATGGAAGGGCAGTGATGGTATGGGGGGTGGCAGAAGATGACACAAAATGGGTTGGCCCACTAGGGTCCGCCACTGCCAGGGAGCTCCCATCAGAGGAGGTATCAGAGTCACTACCTCCAGTGATAGTTGCCTCCCCCATGGTACTCCCTTTGCCCTCCAACCCACTGGTCCCCTTGGCGTCGCTCGACTCTGCCTCCGTGGAATCGTGGGCTGCTGCATCCCTACTCACTGGTGACACAGCTCCCTCGCCAGATGATGCTGATGTACACAGACAACACAAGAGAACAGGGATGGGGAGACATAACAGGAGAGACACTTGTAAATAACTGAATGGAGGCACATAACTGGTTCACACATACACCCACTCTTTAAATATTCCACCATGCAGCACCTACCGCTATACACATGGCTATGCCCCCGACTAGTGGCCACAGCCCTGTTTACAGCCATTTCCTACAGCACTGAAGTACTGCAGACCTGTCCCTTACAACCTTACTTCCCATGAGGGCCATTATGTAAAATGACATCATTCAGAGTCCCTGCCAATAGACAGCATATATACTACAGTACACTCACACATCCATGAAGGAGCCATACAATGGTTTCTGTACTCACCCCTATTGTCTGCTGTGCAGCCTTCAAGCGCCCATTCAGGTCCGGATATGCCACTGCCAGAATGAGACACATTAGGGGTGTCAGGGCCCGACGGGCACCCCTTCCTCGTTGGGAGGACTTCCCCAGCTGGGCCTCGCAGGTCTTCCTCACCCAGCGCCGCAGGTCCTTCCACCGCTTCCTGCAGTGGGTGCTCCGCTGCCCCAGGGTCCGCACTTCCCTGGCGATGGCATGCCTTCTTCTGATGGGCGCTGACCTATATGGGACACACAGAAAAAGTAACTCAGAGGTCAGACAATGGCCATTAGATACAGCTGGCTATATGTCCCCTATGGGACGGACACTCACAACAGCAGAACAGGACCTCACACACGCAGCATGTCATGAATCCCACAACTGTACAGTGTCAAACGTGCACACATGTTTACAGCCATCTGCCACCATTACACACATCCATGCCCCCCAATCCATCTACTCACCTGTACTGCTGGTCGACCATAGAGCTTGGCATACAGGGGTAGGACCCCATCCACGAGCTTGTCCAGTTCCTCGCTGGCAAAGCCCATGGCCTTTCCCTTGCCATTTGTGCCATTTCCAGGTCCAGTGTCAGGACACAGCAGCACACTCAGTGGAGTACCTGCATGCACGTAATCCAGGAGTCAAGTGAAGTTGGGGTGACGAGATGGCGTATGATCCGCGGCGGTGTGCACCGTCACCGCTGGCGGCGATCATGATTAGGTAATATTCCCCATTGACAACCATGTTAACCAATGAATGGTCGCACGGTGGTGAACACCGCCTTACGCTATTACGACAACCGTTGTCGCGTGGGCTCTCATTATCCTAAATGAGACTACTGGATTTCTAGGTAGCAGGATCGTTCCTGGTGTGGGGGACTGAGTCTGACCCACTTGGAAGGACCTCTGTCACCCTAAATCCGGTTTTGCTCCGGCTAACTAGCAGTGCCTCATCTCTCCCAAAGGGGAGAGATGATTGGGCAGCCGAGCACATGACATCTTTGGAACTTCTCAGGGAAGTCGTGGTCACTCAGATCCAAACCAGCTCTCTCATTTACAGTATGATCTTATATACAAATGACAAAGGCAGTTTGAGTTTTATATATTGCTTTTAATAAAACGACTGCATTTTAGATATAACAGTGAAAACGGGGAGCACCCTGTCTCCCATTCCAGCATTTGTGACCCCAAGGCATCATGGTAAATGCAGTCATTAGCACAAATTTAAATATAGTTTTGAAAGTTTTTCACCATATGTTGTAATTAAGGCTCCCGTGAGCCTCTGAGCTGACGAGCTCGGGTGAAGCACCTGTGCGCCTTCTTGAGTGGTACTTAAACCTGTGAATACTTTCAAGGCGGCATTTCAAGCAACCCCGCCAGATACACGTTGCTCTTCGCTGATGACGGCCAAATAGCCAGAAACACGTGTCCGAAGATACGGCACTTGCCGCACAAACTTATGGTGAAAAACTTTCAAAACTCTATTCAAATTCGTGCTAAAGACTGCATTTACCATGATGCCTTGGGGTCACAAATGCTGGAGTGGAAGACAGGGTGCTCCCCGTTTTGACTGTTGTAATTAAGGCTCCCGTGAGCCTCTGAGCTGACGAGCTCGGGTGAAGCACCTGTGCGCCTTCTTGAGTGGTACTTAAACCTGTGAATACTTTCAAGGCGGCATTTCAAGCAACCCCGCCAGCTACACGTTGCTCTTCGCTGATGACGGCCAAATAGCCAGAAACACGTGTCCGAAGATACGGCACTTGCCGCAACAACTTATGGTGAAAAACTTTCAAAACTCTATTCAAATTCGTGCTAAAGACTGCATTTACCATGATGCCTTGGGGTCACAAATGCTGGAGTGGAAGACAGGGTGCTCCCCGTTTTGACTGTTGTAATTAAGGCTCCCGTGAGCCTCTGAGCTGACGAGCTCGGGTGAAGCACCTTTGCGCCTTCTTGAGTGGTACTTAAACCTGTGAATACTTTCAAGGCGGCATTTCAAGCAACCCCGCCAGCTACACGTTGCTCTTTGCTGATGACGGCCAAATAGCCAGAAACACGTGTCCGAAGATGCAGCACTTGCAGCACCAACTTATGGTGAAAAACTTTCAAAACTCTATTCAAATTTGTGCTAAAGACTGCATTTACCATGATGCCTTGGGGTCACAAATGCTGGAGTGGAAGACAGGGTGCTCCCCGTTTTGACTGTTGTAATTAAGGCTCCCGTGAGCCTCTGAGCTGACGAGCTCGGATGAAGCACCTGTGCGCCTTCTTGAGTGGCACTTAAACCTGTGAATACTTTCAAGGCGGCATTTCAAGCAACCCCGCCAGCTACACGTTGCTCTTCGCTGATGACGGCCAAATAGCCAGAAACACGTGTCCGAAGATACGGCACTTGCCGCAACAACTTATGGTGAAAAACTTTCAAAACTCTATTCAAATTCGTGCTAAAGACTGCATTTACCATGATGCCTTGAGGTCACAAATGCTGGAGTGGAAGACAGGGTGCTCCCCGTTTTGACTGTTGTAATTAAGGCTCCCGTGAGCCTCTGAGCTGACGAGCTCGGGTGAAGCACCTGTGCGCCTTCTTGAGTGGTACTTAAACCTGTGAATACTTTCAAGGCGGCATTTCAAGCAACCCCGCCAGCTACACGTTGCTCTTCGCTGATGACGGCCAAATAGCCAGAAACACGTGTCCGAAGATGCGGCACTTGCAGCACCAACTTATGGTGAAAAACTTTCAAAACTCTATTCAAATTTGTGCTAAAGACTGCATTTACCATTATGCCTTGGGGTCACAAATGCTGGAGTGGAAGACAGGGTGCTCCCCGTTTTGACTGTTGTAATTAAGGCTCCCGTGAGCCTCTGAGCTGACGAGCTCGGGTGAAGCACCTGTGCGCCTTCTTGAGTGGCACTTAAACCTGTGAATACTTTCAAGGCGGCATTTCAAGCAACCCCGCCAGCTACACGTTGCTCTTCGCTGGTGACGGCCAAATAGCCAGAAACACGTGTCCGAAGATACGGCACTTGCCGCACCAACTTATGGTGAAAAACTTTCAAAACTCTATTCAAATTCGTGCTAAAGACTGCATTTACCATGATGCCTTGGGGTCACAGATGCTGGAGTGGAAGACAGGGTGCTCCCCGTTTTGACTGTTGCATTTTAGATATTAAGGCATGAGCCGCAATAACCAGAACCATACAACACAGTAGGATTGAAATAGTCACGATGAGAGTGAAACATAAAAACAACTCTATCATTGTGTTACTGGATTCTATTCTCTCAGTTAGTTATATTTCAAGCACAGTATGTTAAGCTACTAACTTGCCTTTCAGATTCCCCGGGAAGCCATCAACCCTCATACCTGAGCAAAGGCCTGTGATCTGGTTCAGCATCTGCAACAAGGCAGTCAGTGTCTAGTTGTGGTTCCCTGGTCGGAATCTCCCTCTCCCGTGTATTAGGACAAGGAAGTGTTTTTATAACTAATATGTCAGTGTGATCACAAAATGTCCCTACGCAAGAATGCCAAAGACTAAACTCCTACCACGTCTATCGGCAATGTACCAGACTGTATCCTTGACTGAAGCACAGAGTGAACAAGAATGTGTTATTGAAAACTCCAGTGCTGAAGTAGGCTAAACAGTGTGATATATAAAATAAAACAAGACCGTAGAACTGGATATTTGAAAAATAACAGTACGAAGCTGAATAAAAAGCATTTAGAACAAAGTGCACAGAGGATCTATGCTACGAGCAAAGGAATAAAATACATCCAGGGCAAAGTGCACAAAGGCCTAACGCCTGAAGCCAACGCGCAAAGGATACATAAAACTGACCACACTACACCGTTAGCAGTATGAGGACACTTCCACTAAAACATTTCTGGATTACAGGGGGCAGACATTTTGGCCATTACTACTCAATTATTAATTTTTCATTTGCCCCATGCAGGCCCTATTGTCCCCAACCCCCATAGGCATGAACAAAAATACATTTACTCACCACAACAGTCCTGATGTATCATTGTGGACATGTCACTCCAGTTTAACATCCTACTATGCATATGTGTCATCGACTTGTATGCCAGCAGTGCTGCATTTTTAACATGTTGGGCAGATGTATGTGTGTTCCTCACATGTGTTCTCAACTCCTCCTAGGTACAGACCCATGTGGTGAGGGAGAGCCCCATCGGTGTACAGACCACTTGTTGATTTGGGGACCATGGTGGAGTGTCACATCATTATCAATTACAGACTCAACTGTGCTACCATTCATGAACTTTGTGCATTACTGGATCCAGCAGTGAGACTGGCTAATCGGAATCAGCATGCCATCCCTACTGAAGTGCAAGTTCTCTCTTCACTCCATTTCCTGGCCACGGGCTCATTTCAAGTGACAATGGACTTGGGTGCAGGTTTTTCACAACCAATGTTTTGCATTATACTGTCCAGATTCCTGAATGCATTTGTACGACACCTGCATTCCTATGTGAGGTTTCCCCACAATGCTGACCTCCCTGCCATCAAGTCAGACTTCTAAGCCTTTGCCAACATTCCCCATGTGATAGGTGCCATTGATGGAACCCACATAGCTCTCATCCCCCCAAGAGTAAGTGAACAGGTGTACAGAAACAGGAAGAACTTTCACTCCATGAACATTTAATTGGTGTGTACTGCAGGCCAGTATATCTCCCATGTGAATGCCATGTTCCCTGGATCAGGCCATGATTCCTTTGTGCTGAGGAACAGCAGTGTGCCACACATGATGGAACAACTACAAGAGGACAGAGGATGGATCATGGGTAAGTGTGCCTGACACTTTTCTTTTTGGCACATAGCAGACAGCCAGGCTGTCTGCAACTGGGGGTTGTCAGTGACAGTCCTGTTTTGCCCCCTTTTGCATGTGATTCTGGCTACCCCAACATGCGTTGGCTCCTGACACCAGTGAGGAATCCTAAGACAGATGCAGAGAGGAATTACAATGAGGCCCATGGGGGTACCAGGAGGGTGATAGAGCACACAACAGGTCTCCTGAAGGCTAGATTCCATTGCCTCCATATCTCTGGGGGATCCCTGGCCTTTGAGCCTGAAAAGGTGTGTAGAATAGTGGTGGCCTGCTTCATGGTGCACAACGTGGCTGTGAGGAAATCTATTCCCCTCTTGGAGGAGGAGGGGGCTGTATATCCAGACCAGATTCCTCAGAGAGGGGATGGGCGTGATGGTGATGATGAGGAGGGGGAAGATGTACACGCCAGGGACCAACTGATCCAACTGTACTTCCAGTAACTAAGTGGTACTATTTGATGCTGTTGGTGTCAGTGCAGCATACTGTGGGTATGCCTTAACCTCAATGGGGGTTTTGGGTCTATAGACATTGTCACTGTGACCAGGTTTGCATGGGACATGTGACATTATAGACAACTTGTTTGACATTTCTGTTGGCATAACCCCATGTTATGCGTGGGGTGCCAGTCCTGCAATTAAGAAATGAATAAATGATTTCAATGACAATTGCATGCACACTTCAATTTGATTCAACATAATGACAGGGGACATTTACATTGGTGAACAGGTGTTTTATTTGGTGTCAGGGATGCCATGGTGCTCTTTACAGTGATGGGAGTGGGCTACTGATGGATGTCCATATTGGCTACATGGTCTCAGTGATTGTTGGCAGTGGTAATATGTCCATCTGTTACTTACAGGTTTTGGGATTGTTATTGCACAGAGTGGACGGTGGTTTAGTGGCACAATTGGAGGACAGTTCTTGTCAGAGTCACTTCTTAGAGGGGGCCTTGGTCTTGGCAGGTGTTCCAGTGCCATATTTGGGCCTGAGGGACCGTTTGGGTGCCTGGTGTTGGCCTGTACAAGTTGAGGTGCAGGTCTCCTGTGTGTCCTCAGATGGTGGCACAAGTCCAGTTGCCGCTGTTGTTGGCTGGGCTGTATTTTGGCCAGTAGCAGGGGCTTTTGGGTTGTGGGGGTCTCATGCTGGGTTGGGGCAAGGTGCAGCAGCACACCTGCTATGGTGGCCATGGTGGTATGGGGCAGTATCCACTGCCCCATGGTCTCTTGGTGTTGGGCCCTCTGCAGCCTGTGACTCTGCTCCAGGGTGGCCACAATCTGGGCCAATCTGTCCTGGGTATGGTGGTATGCTCCCAGGACCTCAGAGATCACGTCCTGGGCTGCAGCATCCATCCTGTGGCCTCCCCCCTGGGCCACTGATGCCCTCCCACTGGGCCTAGCCCCCTGTGCCTGTGTCCCCTGCACAGGTCTGGCGCTACCACTTGTACTGGGGCCATCGTCTTCCTGCCTGTTGGTAGGTGGTGACTGTGGCCTCTGTCCTTCTGTTCCACCAGGAACACAGGTGGCTGGATACACAGGTGTGGGACCGGTTGCCCTGGCATGATGTTGCTGGGTGGGTGGGAGGGGTGTCAGTGGTGTCCTGGGTGGGGCTGCTGGATGGTGTCAGTACAGGACTGTGTGATGGGCCGGGTATTCCTCACTGTCCAGGGTTCCCTCTCCAGTGTCCTGGGTGGTGCCTCTGACTCCTTGTCCTGTCCGTCAGGGTGGCATGGGTGGTGGTGCCTGCTGGGGGGAATGGACATGTCTGTTACAATTGCACAATTGAATGGGGTGCACAGGGCTGGGCTGTTTTGTGCAGGTTTTCCACTTTTGGGCCATGCAGGGCATCTTTGTGAGGTTGCCATTGCATTTTGTTTAGGATGTGGAGGTGCATTGTGGGTGGTATAGTGCCTTTGTGATCACTTGCAGGGGTAGGTGGCTATGCACAAGGGGAGGTATGTGGGCCTGTTTGTGGAATTGTGGGCATGCAGGTGATGGGATGTTATGAATGTGGCCTGAGTGGGGTAGTGCTCCTAGTGGATGTCGGAGGGGTGGGGTGGTTCATTGTCGGAGGCTGGCCTGGCGTATAGTGGGTACCTTGTGGTACTTACACCTTGTGCCAGGTCCAGTTATCCCTTATTAGTAGATTAGAGGTGTTCTAGCAGCTTAGGCTGATAGAGGTTGCTATAGCAGATCAGCTTAGGCTGAACTAGGAGACATGCAAAGCTCCTACTATACCACTTAAATCATAAGAAAACACAATACTCAGTTACTAAAAATAAAGGTACTTAATTTTAGTGACAATATGCCAAAAGTATCTCAGAGGATATACTCCCTTAGGAGGTAAGTAATATACACAAAATATGTATACACAAACCAAAATCAGGTAAGTAACAGTTAGAAAAGTAGTGCAAACAATGTAGAATCACAATAGAATGCAATAGGGAGAAATAGGCCTAGGGGCAACACAAACCATATACTCCAAAAGTGGAATGCGAACCATGAATGGACACCAGGCCTAGTGTAGTGTGTAGAGGGTCACTGGGAGTGTAAGAAAACATTAAGGGTGTCCGAGATACCCCACCCCAAGACCCTGAAAAGTAGGAGTAAAGTTACCCTACTACCCCAGAAAGACAGTAAAGTCGAGATAGGGGATTCTGCAAGGACAACAATGGACTGCAAAACACTGAAGACGGATTCCTGGACCTAAGGACCTGTAAAAGAAGGGGACCAAGTCCAAGAGTCACGCAAGTGTCCGGGGGGGCAGGAGCCCACTAAACCCTGGATGAAGGTGCTAGAGGGCTGCCTCCGGGTGGAAGAAGCCTAAGATTCTGCAACAACAGAAGGTGCCAGGAACTTCTCCTTTGGTCAGAAGATGTCCCACGGCGTGCTGGAGGATGCAGAGATGTTTCCATGCAGAAAGACCGCAAACAAGCCTTGCTAGCTGCAAGAGTCGCGGTTGAGGATTTTGGGTGCTGCTAGGGCCCAGGAAGGACCAGGAGGTCGCCCCTTGGAGGAGGAGATAGAAGGTGCACTCAGCAACACAGAGAGCCCTTGCAGAAGCAGGCAGCATCTGCAGAAGCACCTGAACAGGCACTTAGAAGATCTGAGGACGATGGTCGACTCAGTGCAACAAAACGACGTCGGAGTCCAACTCAGCGAGTTGGGCAATGCAGGACGGAGTGCTGGGGACCTGGGCTAGGCTGTGCACAAAGAAAGTCTTGCAGAAGTGCACAGGTGCCTGTGCAGCTGCAGTTCACGCAGTACACAGGATTACTGTCTGGCGTGGGGAGGCAAGGATTTACCTCCACCAAATTTAAACAGAAGGGCCACTGGACTGTCGAAGACACTGGGACCCAGCTCCTGTGTTCCAGGGACCACGCTTGTCAGGATGAGAAGGGAACCAGAGGAGCGGTGATGCAGAAGTTTGGTGCCTGCGTTAGCAGGGGGAAGATTCCGTTGACCCACGGGAGATTTCTTGTTGGCTTCCAGTGCAGGGTGAAGGCAGGCAGCCCTCAGTGCATGCACCACCAGGAAACAGTCGAGAAAGCCGGCAGGATGAGGTGCTACAATGTTGCTGGTAGTCTTCTTGCTACTTTGTTGCGGTTATGCAGGCTTCCTGGAGCAGTCAGCTGTCGATCCTTGGCAGAAGTCGATGAGGGAAGTGCAGAGGAACTCTGGTGAGCTTTTGCATTCGTTATCTGGTGAGATGCCCACAGGAGAGACCCTAAATATCCCACAGAGGTGGATTGGCTACAGAGAAAAGTAAGCCCCTATCAGGAGGGGTCTCTGATGTCATCCAAGATGGCAGAGGTCTGGGACACACTGGAGGAGTTCTGGTCACTCCCCTTTCCTTTGTCCAGTTTCGCGCCAGAGCAGGGCTGGGGGGATCCCTGAACCGGTGTAGATTGGCTTATACAAGGAGGGCACCATCTGTGCCCTTCAAAGCATTTCCAGAGGCCAGGAGAGGCTACTCCTCCCAGGCCCTTCACACGCATTTCCAAAGGGAGAGGGTGTAACACCCTCTGTCAGAGGAAATCCTTTGTTCTGCCTTCCTGGGACCAGGTTGCCCAGGCCCCAGGGGGGCAGAAACCTGTCTGAGGGGTTGGCAGCAGTGGTAGCTGCAGAGTAGACCCCGGAAAGTTAGTTTGGCAGTACCCGGGCTCCATGCTGGAGACCCGGGGATACATGGAATTGTCCCCCCAGTACCAGAATGGTATTGAGGTGACAATTCCATGATCCTAGGCATGTTACATGGCCATGTTCGGAGTTATCATTGTGACGCTACATATAGGTATTGACCTATATGTAGTGTACGCGTGTAATGGTGTCCCCGCACTCACAGTCTGGGGAATTTGCCCTGAACAATGTGGGGGCACCTTGGCTAGTGCCAGGGTGCCCACACACTAAGTAACTTTGCACCTAACCTTCACCAAGTGAGGGTTAGACATATAGGTGACTTATAAGTTACTTAAGTGCAGTATAAAATGGCTGTGAAATACCGTGGACGTTATTTCACTCAGGCTGCAGTGGCAGTCCTGTGTAAGAATTGTTTGAGCTCCCTATGGGTGGCAAAAGAAATGCTGCAGCCCATAGGGATCTCCTAGAACCCCAATACCCTGGGTACCTAGGTACCATATATTAGGGTATGAAAAGGGTGTTCCAGTGTGCCAATAAGAATTGGTCAAATTAGTCACTAGCCTGCAGTGCCAATTTTAAAAGCAGAGAGAGCATAAACATTCTGGTTAGCAATGCCTCAGTGATACAGTTAGGCACCACACAGGGAACACATATAGACCACAAACTTATGAGCACTGGGGTCCTGGCTATCAGGATCCCAGTGACACATATCTAACACACTGACAACATAGGGTTTTCACTATGTGCACTGGGCCTTGGCTAGCAGAATCCCAGTGAGACAGTAAAAACACCCTAACATATACTCACAAACAGGCCTAAAGTGGGGGTAACAAGGTTAGAAAGAGGCTACCTTTCTACATGCATGCATTACAGGTGCGATGGATATGGGGTAATTGTAGACGACTTACCCTAGTCCATTCCTCCAGTGAGTCCAGTGAGGCCCTCAGGGTGCAGGATGGCCAGTACCTTTTCCAACCAGTCAGTGTAGTTGCATGGTGTTGGTGGAGGTCCTCCCCCCAATCTTCTGGACTGCAATTTTGTGCCGGGATGCCATGGACCTCACCTTCCCACGCAGGTCGTTCCATCTCTTGCGGATGTGGTCCCTTGTGCGTGTACGGTGTCTCACTGCATTGACCTTGTTGACAATGGTCTGCCTTAACTCCATCTTCCTGGCAATGGGTGTGTGCTGGACCTGTGCCCCGAATAATTGTGGCTCGACCTTCCATATCTCGTCCATTAGGGTCCTTAGCTCCCTTTCTGTGAAGCGTGGGTGCTTGGGGGTGCCATGGTGTGTGTTGTGAGTGGTGTGTTGTGTGGAGCTGGGTGAAGCTGCTGTTGTGTGGTTGGGTGTGTGACGTCTGCTTGCGGTGTTCTCAATCTCGGTTGTCCTGTTGGCGATGCAAAGGATTATGGTGTGTGTCTGTGAGAGTTTTATAGTGTTGTGGATGTGTGTCAGGTGTGCGGGTTTCAAACTTGCCAATGTGTGCAGTTCTTACTGTTGGGTTAAATTGCTGGCCGTGGCAGTCTGTACCGCCAATGGTCATACGACTTCCACTGACCGCCGCAGTGATTTGGGCATCATTATTTGCAGGGCGGGGAGTTTGTGTGCTCGGCCGTGGTGGGGTGGGATGTCCTGCTTTTTGGCCGACAAGGTCCTGGCGGTGACTGGTGGCTGGGAAATGTTTGGCAGATTCTGATTTTTGCATCTTTATATGGTAGTTTCTGTTCCTCGCCAATAGCGGGTTTCTATTCATCGTCGCCACGGCGGGGAACGGTGTTTACCGCCATGTTCATAATGACCCCCTAAGAAACAAAGGGCACATGGAATACTTATTTTATTCCCTGTTTGCAACTTAGACATGAAGCTGAACAAGATAATTAGCTACCTCAGAAACAGCAAGTTTGGTACACATGTAAACTATCCTGGCTGCTTGCCATACAATTATGTAACCTATGTATCCTTAAAGAATGGATCTCTGTTGATGCACGTTCTCAGCAGCTTGTGGGTTCCAGCTTTATACCTAGCTATATACTTCTACATTTACTTGTATTTTTATTTTCATAGACCTGAGAACGAGACCCTTATCTAGGGATTATTTCTTTTCACAGTCAGATTTCTCCTTCAATCCCTGATGTAACTGCCCCCTCAGCTTTTGTTTGATCTCAATTATCACAGTATGTGGTACCTATCACTGTTTCAGTAGACGTGCTCCTGGGATATGGTGCCTAGCATTTAGTGCTGCCGACTTTTGGAGCTATAAATTGAAGTTTGAATTCTGGCTTTGGATCACCATCCCATGTTTTTGGACAAATTACTTAACCTGCAGATGTTCAAAAATGTGTAACTTCTCTATCTCATCTAAATCGGTCTAATACCTTGGGTCAAGCTCATGCTATAAAAAAGATTTTAAAAAATACTGTAACTCTCCTTTAGTCAGGGATCTCAGATCATATCTCCTGAATGAACACAGGAAAGAAATATTTGGATTTTGAGTTCCCAAAATGTCCACAAAGTTGTTTAAGACTAATATTTTCTGAAAAAGGGCACACCATTTCTTTGCCAGTTAAGCACGGGCTTCTCGAGCCTTATGGTATACAGCTGGGACGATTCAGACTCTAGACCATTGACTTATAATTATTCTAACCTTTAAGATCCTGAAAACTCCACAAAATTATTACTCATTATAACTGTAAAGGCTTTGTACTGATCTCAACAATGTCTCATTTATACAAATAACTTTTCACCTGGATTAAAGGTCAGAGTGTGGTAGGTGGCACATGAGTGTTTCCTTTATACAGTGGTTCATATTCAAAATAAATTGAAGAGCTACTATCTTTTACGTCAGGTGTCACCTCAGCCTCTAAAATTATCAAGAGCAGGGTCAGTTGGTACCTGCAGTACCTTCCTTTCTCCAGAGGACTCGGAGGAGGAAGCAAATGTGCCCAACCAACACCGTTATAGACAATGCCATGTGTTTTAGTCACCAAGAACTACTCGTTTACTTCTAAAATATACGGTTGCCCATTTATGCCTAACAGACATAAATACAGGTTATATACATTTAAGGAAAATATGGTGAACTTGGTGCCATGCATTTGCTTGCTCTTCTGTTTACAGAACATGACAGGCAAAACTGTTGCTGCAGTGCAGTGTCTCAATCTAGTATGGTTTATCTGATCATAGCTACAGATACTAAAACATTTGCATCCTCTAGCCTGGAAAAAGAAACAAAGTGTGATGGTAACTTGAGAAGAGATGTACTTGATTGTTGTATGTTCACTATTCTAGGGTAACATCAGGGAAGACCCAGGCAGCCTTACTAGGTGTAAACCAATATGCAGATCTTAAAAGAGTAGCTATAGCTTATTGTAGTGAAATATTCTCTTTCAGATCTTTGGGAGTTATGGTTGACATATTCAGTCAGTGCAGCCAGCGACCAACATGAGTCAGTTGCTCAGGGCCCATCCCACAATAAATATTTGACAAGACGACAACAATGGCAGTTTTATTCTTTATTGTAAGCAAGCCCTATTTTGGCAGTTTATTCAACTGGGCCATTGTGCACAACCTTCAGCAAGTTACAAATAGATCTGGGCACAGGATGCATGCAAGTGCCCATGCCGCTGATTCCTCTGAATAATTGTCGCCACTATGAATAGCTCTTGGGAGAAGAGCTTGCATCATCACCTTACCACCTTGTCAGCTGTGCACAGCCCTTAGCAGTGAGCACAAAGCATAGAAATAGGGTCTGTCTTGCTTCCAGGCCTTGTACCAAGGCCTTGCATGACCTGTTTTATGCATATGGCCTGCCATGTTCTGCCTCAGCCGTGTGTGGCAAAGTTCAGATGTAGATACTGGTAGGCTTTAAATGCATAGTTCGCCGAAATCAAACCTTCCTTTTTAACATTTCCCCCTCCTTTGAATCTATAAAACCCGAAATTCATGGTTCATCGAACAAGACAAACGCTGCTGGCATATATGTGGATATTTATGCCTCCCCCTTTAACTCCACCCCTACCCATTGACATGGACAGATACCTTGACATTTCATGAATAAGCTAAACATGCAACCAAAGTTGATAAGATTCTATCCCACAACTTCTCTGACCTTTTTATATTGTTTATGTCCTAGATCAAAGTGTGCCATATTGTTGTTTCCGTAATTACACTTTACAATTCCAAGCTAAAATACTAGTACTCTTCAAACTTAATTTTCTTCATCCACAAGTAAAGATGCAAGTATCTAGCCTAGGCATTGGTGATATAGTACCTTGACTTAAACTGTCCCAAAAAGGTTCCTTCTGATAAAGAGATATCCCTAGGGTAGCAAATCTTCTTATTATAGGGGGGCTTGATGGATCGCGTGAGCACACTGGAGTACCTGGTGACACATAAATTGGTTGTTTGTTGCTGTATAAGGTATTATAGATGCTAGCCTTACATTGATATGCTTCTGCGGGCACTATATGGCCTCTTTGGCGTGACCTGACCTCTTTTCTGGTGCTGACTGAGTCCAGTCTCCTCTATTGGTGACCTTGTTGTTTTGAATTCTAGATCCAGTGTGACATCTGAGGTTGTTTTACAGGGAAGGAATCTGCAGGTAGATAGAGTATCCACCTTAAATTAAAATTTGTTACCCCATAGGTAAGTAACTTTTCCTTAAAAGCGGACACATTCATATTCTCTCTCTCTCTCTCTCTCTCTCTCTCTCTCTCTCTCTCTCTCTCTCTCTCTCTCTCTCTCTCTCTCTCTCTCTCTCTCTCTCTCTCTCTCTCTCTTTCCCTCCCTTTCCCTACTGCTCTCTTCCACTCTCTCCCTCTGCCTCCTGGTGCTCACTTTAGGCACACTGTTGCCTGTGTTATTCCTAAGAATTTAGCACTCCAAGGGGTTTATTCAATTATCCTTTTATTACTAATAATACATGGTGGTGAAATAATTAAAACGGTTGATAAGTTTTGATCAATCCTGGTTTGATCACAGCTTGCAAGTCTTTCTTTTATGTCCATACATATCCTTTTCCCATCATGCCATCAAGTGGCATTCTGGCAGTTGAAGTTCCTGTGTTTCACACTGTGGCTTGAAAAGTCTTTCCTATGTCATCATGATTATATCCTGCTACAAATGCGTTGGCGTCCAATCTTCACATAATTAATCACTATCTGTGCTCAATTAAAGGATATTTTAAATAGCATAAACTGATGGAGAGGCACATTCATGGATTATTAGGAATAATGGAGGAAACAATCTGCCTCAAGACAGTACCTGCAAGAAGTGTGTGCCATGCACAGTACAAATAATACTCGGTGGCAGCGCCCAATGATCTTCAACCATGCAATGAAAGCCTTTAACCGGAATCTGGGTCTGAGGCTTGAGCATTGCACAGAGGGAATCTGAGGGTCTCACGTTGACAGGAGTCTCTCCAGGTAAAGGTAACACTAAAATGGCAGACCGTTATGAAGGAAATACAAAAGAGTGAAGTGAATATGGAGATAATGGCAGCGGCCCAGTCTTTGACATAAATAACATGGTAAATTGAATTTACACCACAAAGAGACTAGGAGTAAAAGCTACAATTACATGGGAATAATTTTTTGAATTTGACAGAACGTTCAGAGGTTATATATGTCAGAGGTGGTGGTAGTCGCATAGAAATGAAAGTTACTACACATGTCAGTGAAGCTCCAAACCTATTTGTAAATTATAATAATATTGGGACCAAATGAAATACATACACGGAGCATAGAAATGGGGAAACCTGATCCAATACATGCCATGATCTGTTGTAACATTTGCAAAGGAACAAATTAAGCAAAGGATGGAAGATAATCACATTAGAAATTCATTAAAGTAGATTCAGTCGATAGGGGAATGAAATATTTTTTGCAAGAACGGGGAGAAAATAATATGCAATGTTCCAGAATTATGATAAAATTTGTAATCCAACATGCTAAAAAGATCATGAGAAGTAACTTGCGAATACGAAAGACATGCCTGACACTATAAAAACCAATACTCAGAATGAACGAAAGTCAAACTGAGAAAAAAAAATGAAGGTAAGGCTAGACAGCTATGAGGATGAAATCAAACAACGCAAACAGAGGAAGTACCAGCCGGGATGAAAGAGATAATAGTGAAGGAACAATTTCCATATTTGCCAAAAGATTCACTCTTGAAAAACAATCACAGAACCACAATAGAACCCTCATTATTATAGGACACCAACAAATAGAGTGGAGGAGGAACATCATCCTCAATCGAAAAAAACAATTCCAAAAAACTATTTTCTTTAGAGAAAATTAGACTAATGTGGATAGACAGAAAGACCAGGGGAAGGGGACATGACCATGGAAAATCAAAAGGAAAAGGAAAACACAGAGAAGCCGTGGAAGTGGCACTATCCCATCCGCAATTCAAAGAAGATAAAACAGCACCATTTGGAGGAAATGTAATTGTTAATCTGTCTGAACAGAAGCTCACACAGGAAAAATAATCACTGTTGAATAGAGGCTTATCATTCTACCCAGAGAAACATTTTTAATTGTCTGGAAACACGGACAGATGCTTGCAAATTGAGAAATGAGAAAGTTAAAATTAGCTAAAATACACTCAGCAATCAAGGACAAGATTAATAAAGAGTAATAAAATGACAACAGCATGGGACAAGCAATGAAGAAATGCATGCTTAGGAAGTGATCCATTACTGGAATAATTTACATTTATATTAAGTGTCAAATGACCTACATGTGACCGTGAAAACTGAATCCTGCAACAGTGATTGACAAAAAACACACATGAATATAGTGCTCTGAAAGAAGAATGCAAATTATGTCCTGTCACTTGAGAACAAATTCAACATCTGTCATTTATATCTCAATATATTGATAAATGTCATAAATTTACAAACAAAAGAAAAAGTCTCTTACAAAGAGGAAGTGAAGTCATTAAAACTTTACAAGTGCTGGAATGGAAATGTTCCCTTCATGGTGACGGATTTGCACCCCTGCCCTGAGTGTCCCAGCTGCAACAATATCTGCATCCTTGTACCAATTTTTGGTCATGGGCAAATACTGATAAAGCATTTCCCCCATGACATACATCTGTTTGACTGACTGCAGTCTTGGTATACTGGGAGGAGTGCACAAAGCTCTATCCTTGTAGTAGTAAAGGCCTACTGCCATTACCAAGAGTTAATTGGTATAATCGCAGTTTGGCAGCATACTATTCATGTTCATTGGTGTGAAGAAGCCTTTTTAGCTGTGTCACAGGAGTGAATCTTAACAGGCCACTTACATGAAATTCTGCTGCTTAACTTGACCTCGGTCTGCATTGTGTTGGTATGTAGCACTGTACAGTGCGCATGTATTTGAGTGTGCGTACGGTGGTGTATGTGTGCCTGCATTTGGTACACAATATGGAGGACTGTGGGTTCCTTTTTGGAGACCCAGGGCCTTAGAAAGGAATGTGCAATAGCCATCCCAGGCAGGTTTGTAGATTTCCACATTCCTGACAGTAAGTTTGGACACACACACTGGAGGATTGGGGACCTAGGTTCTCCTGTTTACTTCGAAAGGGTTCTTTGAGTCTGTGAAAGGTTACTGATCTGTGCAACTTGTGAGAATTGTCAGCAAGATGATGGGACTGATAATCCCGCAACACGAACTTGAAACAATGAGACATTAAATCACAACTGTGCATGGAAACTGATTATAAACAGGGAAATTTCAGTTTGTCAAATGGTGAAACATCAAATAATCAAATACTGTCTGACAATCAGCAAGGCAAAGCTCATCACAAACTCTGCCTGTTGTGACCAGGACTGGGGTCCAAGGTCTGCCACTCTCTATGCTGTATGAGGGAACATAACCCAGGAGAGACAAAATCACTTTCCCTGGAGCCCAGATTACCCACATCTGCCAGCCCCCTGGGGCAAGAGGACCCTAGGAGGAGGAGGAAATTGCCAGGAGCAAGTGAGATCCAATGTGGATCCTGCTGAGTGGATTCCATCAACGTAGTGTGAGATTCATGGTCCAGTCGAGGCCACCGCACAGATTTGGCATTTCACCCATGTGCCACTCATGTCGGTGCCCTTTTATACCAGAGCCTGCCTCCCTGAAGGTTAGAGATCACTGCACTGATAAGGCCTTTCGCTTGTATGTTCCCCTCAAGTCAGTGAACCCGTATGCCAGAGCGACCAAGAATAGTGATCGACATCTCTAATTGGGACCTACGGCCTTGTCCTGTGTACGCAGGCCACACAGTGTACCAGAGGTGACCACAGTGAAGATTAATGGCCATGGCCCTTTGCACAAATGCAACCTAAAGAGTCTTTTGCCTTGTGTGCCACTGTCCTTTTCTCCAAAATACGTGGTGGCATCGCTATCATGCAGCAAGCTTAATGTGCAAGTTGGTTGTGACCAGTACAACCAGAGTACAACCAGAGCATCTATGTGATCATCATATAGCCCAGTGGTCTCCAAAGTTTTCAATGCTGCACCCCCAGTTCAAAAATTAAAATCATTGCCCCCCACAACATTTTCCACAATTTTTTAATAAAGTTGGCAACTTTTAAATATGTCTGTTGCCTTTAAAAAAATGCAATAACATGTTTCTGCTTAAAACAATACACTGTTATCTGTGTAATGCTTATTTTGGCCAGAGCCTGGCCCCCCTGGGATGACTTGAGGCCCCCATAGGGGGTTCCGCCCCCCAGTTTGAAGACCCCTGATATGGCCACTAAAACCTCTGCAGTTGGACTCAGGAGTATTTACCACACAATGGCAGGTACACCGTTGACGTCCAGCTGTCTTGCCTGCAGCCACAAAACAACCTCTCATCGACAAGCATCTTCTCTTGCTTTCTACAAAGCTGGATCACTTAACGCCCCAGGGCCTTCTGAATTGTACCAGCAACAGGAGTGGGTAGGACTAATGACCTCATTGCCGAGCCCCATGGGAAGTTGCTCTCATGATAGTACTCTGACTTTGACTTTTAAAGAAATTGTGAAACTTCTAAGACTTGCACTCAGAAGTGGGGTCTAACGTGAATGTCAGGATGTTTCCCAGACAATGCCAGGATGTTGACCTTATGAAGATTGTGTTTATTATTTGTTGTGGACCTTATTTTGCTTTGTATTTGTGCACAGATACAGCTTTTGTCATAAAAATGATTATCGGGCTGGAAATTTTATTGGAGTTGCTGAGTGTATTGCGAGTCTTTATGCGCTGCCTGACCCATACTACTATTCAGAGTCATGCACTGAAGGGGTACTTAGCCCAGTTGTTCAGGATCCATAGTGGGTCCGGCCATGGGACAGCAGGAGTAAAGGGCCTCAACTGTCATGGCTGGGGCAGGTGACCCCTGCTTGAACCCCAGACCTCTGAAAGGAGTTCTGACAACAAGATAATGGACAAATAATTATCAAACCAGCCGACAAAGGCTGAAAACTGTACTAAGGAAAATATGTGAAAGAAGTGAATCAACATGTTGAAGATACAGCCGTGTGAGGAATTAAAGGACAACCCAACCAAAGAAATGTATACAAAACGTTTGGAAAATTGACACTCAGTAGTTTACAAAGATGAACATTGATATGTATGCACAGATAATCAACAATACCTGCTATCTATAGTCTTGCCAAAATTCATAAAGGCCTAATTGATTTACCAGGTAGGCCAATAGTGTTGATCTGTGACTCCATACTTAAAAGATCATCTAGCTATGTGGGAAACCTTTTGCCACCAATAGTCAAACACTTGAATTGATAAGGGTTATCTCTTACGCATGCTATCAAACATAACTTGGCAAACAAAAACATTATCTTCTAATGTAGGAAAGTACCATCTTGCCTGGCATGTTACCCCCATATTTGACTGTATATATGTTGTTTTAGTTGTATGTGTCACTGGGACCCTGCCAGCCAGGGCCCCAGTGCTCATATGTGTTCCCTGTATGTGTTACCTGTGTTATGACTAACTGTCTCACCGAGGCTCTGCTATCAAGAACCTCAGTGGTTATGCTCTCTCATTTCTTTCCAAATTGTTACTAACAGGCTAGTGACCAATTTCACCAATTTACATTCGCATACTGGAACACCCTTATAATTCCCTAGTATATGGTACTGAGGTACCCGAGGTATTGGGGTTCCAGGAGATCCCTATGGGCTGCAGCATTTCTTATGCCACCCATAGGGAGATCTGACAATTCTTACACAGGCCTGCCAGTGCAGCCTGAGTGAAATAACGTCCACGTTATTTCACAGCCATTTACCACTGCACTTAAGTAGCTTATAAGTCACCTATATGTCTAACCTTTACCTGGTAAAGGTTGGGTGCTAAGTTACTTAGTGTGTGGGCACCCTGGCACTAGCCAAGGTGCTCCCACATTGTTCAGGGCAAATTCCCCGAACTTTGTGAGTGCAGGGACACCATTACACGTGTGCACTGTACATAGCGTACATCATTACAAAGCAGGATGGCAGAATATGGCATATTATGGCATTGATCTAATTTTTAAAAATTAGAGGGAAGGTGACAGCTATGAAAATAGTCTGAATATGTTATAAGATTGCAAACAGGAATTCTGTATGGACTGCACAATGATGAAGAACTCTATATGCACTTATAAATTATGAGCAATAAGAACATTTGCCATGATACTCCCCACATTTAAAATAGTCTCACTAAAAGAACACTGTTCATGGAAGAAATATCTAGGTTAATATGAATTGATTGAACCAAGTCATTAGTGTTTACCAGGCACCTTTTAACGTAAAGGTGATATTGAAAATAAACTAAACTAAAAATTAAGCGGATATGAAAACAGTATAACAACAATGATACCAGAAAGTACCAATATAACAAATGGAAAAAACAAGAATGGAGAAAGTTCAGAAAATCCCAGAATCTCTTTCCGTATAATACAAAGATGATATCCAGATAAAATGTATACTTAAGTAGTAAGACTGGAATGCCAGAGTGTGGTCAACATGACAGAATGCAATTGACATAACAAGAGAATATGATTTAAATTTAAGAACTGCTTAAATCGCACAACCACAACAAACAGCAGTATACGCTGGTTGCAATTAATTGAGAAAATATGACAAATTATTATGTGAAGGTCAGGTCCCAAATCATATATAACACAAGATAGAATCATGATAAATGAAGAAAGACCCCTTTCAAACAACAGCCTGGTAAGAAGGAGTAGGCGCTGCTTCGATCCGGTAGGCAATTGGGTGATTTTTCAGCCACAAGGAAGGCGCTGCTTTGATGTTTTTTGGGGGGGATTTTTTTTCCCTGTTACACAGGGACTGTTTTCACGTTGGTGAAGTCTTTGTGGCCCTGAGACTTCAGAAAAGGAGGCAAGCTCAATCCCAACCCTTGGAGAGCACTTGTTGGGAAGGCAGAGTCCTTCCAGCAGAGTCAGGGGCCAGCAGGCAGCAGGGCAACAAGCAGGGTAGCAGTCCATCTCAGCAAAACAGTTAAGATGAGTCCTTTGGGCAGCCAGGCAGTTCCTCTGACGGAGTCAAGGGGAAGCTCCAGAAGTGTCTCATTTTGGAGGGACACAGACCCAGTGTATGTACCCAAACATGCCTTTGAAGTGGTGGGAAAATGAAAAGAGTGGTTTTGAAGTGCACATGTTCCCCTTTCATCCTAGCCCTATCTGCCAGGATCCCTTTATGTGATTATCAGTCCTTTGTGTGAGGGCAGGCCATTGGCCTTTGAAGTATAAAAGAGAGCCCCCTCCAACCTTCCAACCCAGGGAGACCCATTCAATATGCAGATGAATGCAGATGTGACTGAGTGCCCTGTGTTTATGGCTGCCTGGGTGGAATGCAGAAGGGAAGCTGTCAACCAGCACAGACCAGACGTGGATTGGAGACCGGCTGTAAGGCACAGATGGCAGTAAGTGCAGAGAAATTACCATTTTCTAAAAGTGCCATTTCTAAAATAGTACTATTAAATCCAATTTCACCAGTAAGCAGGATTTTCTATTATCATTCTGGCCATATTAAACATGACAGGGCTATTCCTTTCAGATCAGACTCTACCACTTAAAGTATATAAGGGCAGTTCTAATGGTGACCTATGAGAGGAGCAAGCCTCACAGTAGTGAGAAATTAATTTGTGTGTTTTTCACTACCAGGACATGTAAAACACATAAGTACATTTCCTGCCATTTACTTACATAGCACCCTGCCCTAGGGCCTACCTTTGGGGAGACTTATATTTAAAACAAAAGGGACTTTTAAGGCTCAGTAAGTAGATTTAAATGCCACATCGAAGTGGCAGTGAAGCTGCACACCCACGCCTTGCAATGGCAGGCCTGAGACATGGTTACAGTGCTACTTATGTAAGTGGCACAATCAGTGCTGCATGCCCACTAGTAGCATTTAATTTACAGGCCCTGGGCACATGCAGTGAACTTTGCTAGGGACTTACAAGTAAACTAAATATACCAATTGTGTATGAGCCAATGGTACCATGTTTTTTAGGGAGACAGAGCATGCACTTTACCACTGGTTAACAGTGGTGAAGTGTCCAGATTCCTAAAGCCAACAAAAATGAGGTTCAAAAAAGAGCAGGAGGAAAGCAAACAGTTCTGATGGATACAACTACCTGTGGATTCCTCACCTAATGAATACTCCCATGGCGCCAGCATTCGACGGAAATCTTCTTACTAGTCTCTGCACGTCGACGAGGACGTCACTCTAGCCCACGCGACGCCGTCTGACGTCATACAGGCAATAAGAGGTCCTCGACGACGTGCCGACGTCAGTTCCCTTTTTTCCGTGCATTCGAAACGGTTATCTTCGAGGGAGCAACTGTTACTTTTGTGGTTACAGTGTATTTTTGCTGCGTAGTCTTTCGCTGTGGTAATAATGTCGCAGAGAAAGTCTGGATTCAAGCCTTGTCGTGAGTGTGGAGGCAAGATGTCGGTGACGGATCCTCATTCCGATTGCCTTTGGTGTTTGAGCTCCGACTACGACGTCTCGACTTGTGATTCATGCCAGCACATGAATCCAAAGGCCCTCAAGGAACGTGAGGCGAAGCTGTTTATGGCGAAATCGAAGGAGAAGCATCACAAGAAGTCTTCTTCACCAAGACATCGGCGTCATCGAGACTCCCGGCGCCGTAGAGAATCTCGGCGTCATTCGAAGGAGACTCGTTCCAGGTCTTCGGATCGGCGCCGAAGGACATGGGAGATCAGTCCCACGGTTACGCCGCATCCTTCGACGCCGTTGCCCTCTCCGGCGTCTCCAACTTCACCTGGACAGGCGTCGGTGATTGAGGTATTGGAGCCTCAGGTGTTTTCTCCGGCGTTGCAGACGTCGAGGCCGGCGTCGGGGTCACCTCCGAGACAGGCACCCCAGTATCCAGCTTTTCCCACCCCTGGAGCCGATAGTTCCGCATTCTTGAATGCGATGTATGCCATCTTCCAACAGATGGCTCCAGGGGGTGCTCCGGCTGGGCCTTTGGCCTTTTCATTGGGTGATCCTGCGCCTCTTCGGCCGGCACCCTTTATGCCCTTTCTCCCTTTTGGGAACGTGGGCTCGGCGCCAGTGTCGGCGCCGGTGGCCGCTCCGGTGGCTTCAGAGGGATTGGCCCCGGGGATTTCCATCCCGTTGACGTCGACGTCGGGATTTCGGCCTGTGACTCCGGTGGGTCCATCTGCTTCGACTGCTCTTTCGTCGGCGCCGAAGTTACCTGTGGCGCCGCACGCGGCGTCGGTGGCTTCTGAAGATCGGCGCCGATCTTCGACTTCGGCGGAGGCATTGTCGACTCCGCGTATTGAACAACGGCTTCATTCGAGGAGACGTGCTCTCCGTGTATTAGAGGAGCAGGAGTACCAACGAGCCCTGGAGGAAGGAGAGCTAGAGGACTCGGGTGATGGGCTGCGTGGTCTGGAGTCGGCCAGTGGGCTGGACACTTCCCCTGAGTGGGATCTTTCGTCCCCGGGAGAATATACTGAGGAGGCTGCTTCCTTTCACGCAGTGGTACGGAAGGCAGCTAGTTTTTTGGACCTGCCTTTGCCGGTGGTGGAGGCTAAACAAAACCTTCTAACAGAGGTGCTACATCCGGCCTCAGCTGCGGCGGAGCCTCTTTTGCCATTTAATGACGCTCTGCTGGATCTGGTGTTAGAGGTGTGGAAGAGGCCGGCATCTTCCCCAGCAGTTCACAGAGCCGTGGCCAGGAGGTATCGGGCGGCTCCGACTGACCCTGGTTTTCTGTCTAGGCACCCTACGCCGGAGAGCTTGGTGGTGCAGGCCTCCTGTTCATCCAAGTCAGCGCCTGGTTCTTTCCCGACGGTGCCTGGGGACAGAGATTCAAAGAAACTGGAGGCGCAGTCCAAGAAGATTTTTTCGGCCTGCAGTCTGGCGTTGAAGGCCACCAACGCAACCTGTATCCTGGGGAGATATATTCATGCTCTGATGGATGACATTTCCTCATCATTTACAGAGCTTCCCCAGGGTCTTTTGGATGTTGTTTCAAATGCCCAGGCTGCTGCGACCCAGATTATCCAGACGGGACTGGATACGACCGACTCGGTAGCCAGAGCAATGGGCACAACTGTGGTGGCAAGGAGGCAGGCCTGGCTCCGTAACTCGGGCTTTTCTGCGGATGTACAGTCCACATTGTTGGATCTCCCGTTTGATGGGGACAAACTGTTTGGAGCCAAGGCTGATTCGGCCTTGGAACGTTTTAAGGAGAGCAGGGCCACGGCTAAGTCGTTAGGGCTCCAAGCTCCTTCTTCCACGGCCTCTTCCAGATTTTTCAGGAGGTTTCGTGGATTTGGGCGTGGCTCTTCCTCCTCTTCCTTTCGGGGAAGATATCAGCAACCTGCCTCTTCCCATCCCTATAGATCTTTTAGAGGGAGAGGTAGGGTCCGCACCAGAGGAGCCTCTCAGCAGCACTCTGCCTCTTCCTCATCCTCTAGCGGGGTGCAGCAGGGGAAGCAGCCTTAGGCTTCCACCATTTCCCACTCACTCCTCTCCTGTAGGGGGAAGATTACAGCATTTTCTCACCAAATGGAAGACTGTTACAACGGACACTTGGGTTCTCAGTATTGTGGGAAAAGGCTACACCCTTCCCTTTCGGGAGTTCCCGCCCCTCATCCCGCCCCGCCCTTCTTATTGTTCAGAAGAACACCTCCTGTTGCTAGAACAGGAGGTACAAGCCCTCCTTTCAAAGGGCGCGGTGGTGTTGGTCCCAGAGCAGGAAAGGGGTCGAGGATGTTACTCAAGGTATCATGCAGCAAGCTTAATGTGCAAGTTGGTTGTGACCAGTACAACCAGAGTACAACCAGAGCATCTATGTGATCATCATATAGCCCAGTGGTCTCCAAAGTTTTCAATGCTGCACCCCCAGTTCAAAAATTAAAATCATTGCCCCCCCACAACATTTTCCACAATTTTTTAATAAAGTTGGCAACTTTTAAATATGTCTGTTGCCTTTAAAAAAATGCAATAACATGTTTCTGCTTAAAACAATACACTGTTATCTGTGTAATGCTTATTTTGGCCAGAGCCTGGCCCCCCTGGGATGACTTGAGGCCCCCATATTGGGTTCCGCCCCCCAGTTTGAAGACCCCTGATATGGCCACTAAAACCTCTGCAGTTGGACTCAGGAGTATTTACCACACAATGGCAGGTACACCGTTGACGTCCAGCTGTCTTGCCTGCAGCCACAAAACAACCTCTCATCGACAAGCATCTTCTCTTGCTTTCTACAAAGCTGGATCACTTAACGCCCCAGGGCCTTCTGAATTGTACCAGCAACAGGAGTGGGTAGGACTAATGACCTCATTGCCGAGCCCCATGGGAAGTTGCTCTCATGATAGTACTCTGACTTTGACTTTTAAAGAAATTGTGAAACTTCTAAGACTTGCACTCAGAAGTGGGGTCTAACGTGAATGTCAGGATGTTTCCCAGACAATGCCAGGATGTTGACCTTATGAAGATTGTGTTTATTATTTGTTGTGGACCTTATTTTGCTTTGTATTTGTGCACAGATACAGCTTTTGTCATAAAAATGATTATCGGGCTGGAAATTTTATTGGAGTTGCTGAGTGTATTGCGAGTCTTTATGCGCTGCCTGACCCATACTACTATTCAGAGTCATGCACTGAAGGGGTACTTAGCCCAGTTGTTCAGGATCCATAGTGGGTCCGGCCATGGGACAGCAGGAGTAAAGGGCCTCAACTGTCATGGCTGGGGCAGGTGACCCCTGCTTGAACCCCAGACCTCTGAAAGGAGTTCTGACAACAAGATAATGGACAAATAATTATCAAACCAGCCGACAAAGGCTGAAAACTGTACTAAGGAAAATATGTGAAAGAAGTGAATCAACATGTTGAAGATACAGCCGTGTGAGGAATTAAAGGACAACCCAACCAAAGAAATGTATACAAAACGTTTGGAAAATTGACACTCAGTAGTTTACAAAGATGAACATTGATATGTATGCACAGATAATCAACAATACCTGCTATCTATAGTCTTGCCAAAATTCATAAAGGCCTAATTGATTTACCAGGTAGGCCAATAGTGTTGATCTGTGACTCCATACTTAAAAGATCATCTAGCTATGTGGTAAACCTTTTGCCACCAATAGTCAAACACTTGAATTGATAAGGGTTATCTCTTACGCATGCTATCAAACATAACTTGGCAAACAAAAACATTATCTTCTAATGTAGGAAAGTACCATCTTGCCTGGCATGTTACCCCCATATTTGACTGTATATATGTTGTTTTAGTTGTATGTGTCACTGGGACCCTGCCAGCCAGGGCCCCAGTGCTCATATGTGTTCCCTGTATGTGTTACCTGTGTTATGACTAACTGTCTCACCGAGGCTCTGCTATCAAGAACCTCAGTGGTTATGCTCTCTCATTTCTTTCCAAATTGTTACTAACAGGCTAGTGACCAATTTCACCAATTTACATTCGCATACTGGAACACCCTTATAATTCCCTAGTATATGGTACTGAGGTACCCGAGGTATTGGGGTTCCAGGAGATCCCTATGGGCTGCAGCATTTCTTATGCCACCCATAGGGAGATCTGACAATTCTTACACAGGCCTGCCAGTGCAGCCTGAGTGAAATAACGTCCACGTTATTTCACAGCCATTTACCACTGCACTTAAGTAGCTTATAAGTCACCTATATGTCTAACCTTTACCTGGTAAAGGTTGGGTGCTAAGTTACTTAGTGTGTGGGCACCCTGGCACTAGCCAAGGTGCTCCCACATTGTTCAGGGCAAATTCCCCGAACTTTGTGAGTGCAGGGACACCATTACACGTGTGCACTGTACATAGCGTACATCATTACAAAGCAGGATGGCAGAATATGGCATATTATGGCATTGATCTAATTTTTAAAAATTAGAGGGAAGGTGACAGCTATGAAAATAGTCTGAATATGTTATAAGATTGCAAACAGGAATTCTGTATGGACTGCACAATGATGAAGAACTCTATATGCACTTATAAATTATGAGCAATAAGAACATTTGCCATGATACTCCCCACATTTAAAATAGTCTCACTAAAAGAACACTGTTCATGGAAGAAATATCTAGGTTAATATGAATTGATTGAACCAAGTCATTAGTGTTTACCAGGCACCTTTTAACGTAAAGGTGATATTGAAAATAAACTAAACTAAAAATTAAGCGGATATGAAAACAGTATAACAACAATGATACCAGAAAGTACCAATATAACAAATGGAAAAAACAAGAATGGAGAAAGTTCAGAAAATCCCAGAATCTCTTTCCGTATAATACAAAGATGATATCCAGATAAAATGTATACTTAAGTAGTAAGACTGGAATGCCAGAGTGTGGTCAACATGACAGAATGCAATTGACATAACAAGAGAATATGATTTAAATTTAAGAACTGCTTAAATCGCACAACCACAACAAACAGCAGTATACGCTGGTTGCAATTAATTGAGAAAATATGACAAATTATTATGTGAAGGTCAGGTCCCAAATCATATATAACACAAGATAGAATCATGATAAATGAAGAAAGACCCCTTTCAAACAACAGCCTGGTAAGAAGGAGTAGGCGCTGCTTCGATCCGGTAGGCAATTGGGTGATTTTTCAGCCACAAGGAAGGCGCTGCTTTGATGTTTTTTGGGGGGGATTTTTTTTTCCCTGTTGCACAGGGACTGTTTTCACGTTGGTGAAGTCTTTGTGGCCCTGAGACTTCAGAAAAGGAGGCAAGCTCAATCCCAACCCTTGGAGAGCACTTGTTGGGAAGGCAGAGTCCTTCCAGCAGAGTCAGGGGCCAGCAGGCAGCAGGGCAACAAGCAGGGTAGCAGTCCATCTCAGCAAAACAGTTAAGATGAGTCCTTTGGGCAGCCAGGCAGTTCCTCTGACGGAGTCAAGGGGAAGCTCCAGAAGTGTCTCATTTTGGAGGGACACAGACCCAGTGTATGTACCCAAACATGCCTTTGAAGTGGTGGGAAAATGAAAAGAGTGGTTTTGAAGTGCACATGTTCCCCTTTCATCCTAGCCCTATCTGCCAGGATCCCTTTATGTGATTATCAGTCCTTTGTGTGAGGGCAGGCCATTGGCCTTTGAAGTATAAAAGAGAGCCCCCTCCAACCTTCCAACCCAGGGAGACCCATTCAATATGCAGATGAATGCAGATGTGACTGAGTGCCATGTGTTTATGGCTGCCTGGGTGGAATGCAGAAGGGAAGCTGTCAACCAGCACAGACCAGACGTGGATTGGAGACCGGCTGTAAGGCACAGATGGCAGTAAGTGCAGAGAAATTACCATTTTCTAAAAGTGCCATTTCTAAAATAGTACTATTAAATCCAATTTCACCAGTAAGCAGGATTTTCTATTATCATTCTGGCCATATTAAACATGACAGGGCTATTCCTTTCAGATCAGACTCTACCACTTAAAGTATATAAGGGCAGTTCTAATGGTGACCTATGAGAGGAGCAAGCCTCACAGTAGTGAGAAATTAATTTGTGTGTTTTTCACTACCAGGACATGTAAAACACATAAGTACATTTCCTGCCATTTACTTACATAGCACCCTGCCCTAGGGCCTACCTTTGGGGAGACTTATATTTAAAACAAAAGGGACTTTTAAGGCTCAGTAAGTAGATTTAAATGCCACATCGAAGTGGCAGTGAAGCTGCACACCCACGCCTTGCAATGGCAGGCCTGAGACATGGTTACAGTGCTACTTATGTAAGTGGCACAATCAGTGCTGCATGCCCACTAGTAGCATTTAATTTACAGGCCCTGGGCACATGCAGTGAACTTTGCTAGGGACTTACAAGTAAACTAAATATACCAATTGTGTATGAGCCAATGGTACCATGTTTTTTAGGGAGACAGAGCATGCACTTTACCACTGGTTAACAGTGGTGAAGTGTCCAGATTCCTAAAGCCAACAAAAATGAGGTTCAAAAAAGAGCAGGAGGAAAGCAAACAGTTCTGATGGATACAACTACCTGTGGATTCCTCACCTAATGAATACTCCCATGGCGCCAGCATTCGACGGAAATCTTCTTACTAGTCTCTGCACGTCGACGAGGACGTCACTCTAGCCCACGCGACGCCGTCTGACGTCATACAGGCAATAAGAGGTCCTCGACGACGTGCCGACGTCAGTTCCCTTTTTTCCGTGCATTCGAAACGGTTATCTTCGAGGGAGCAACTGTTACTTTTGTGGTTACAGTGTATTTTTGCTGCGTAGTCTTTCGCTGTGGTAATAATGTCGCAGAGAAAGTCTGGATTCAAGCCTTGTCGTGAGTGTGGAGGCAAGATGTCGGTGACGGATCCTCATTCCGATTGCCTTTGGTGTTTGAGCTCCGACTACGACGTCTCGACTTGTGATTCATGCCAGCACATGAATCCAAAGGCCCTCAAGGAACGTGAGGCGAAGCTGTTTATGGCGAAATCGAAGGAGAAGCATCACAAGAAGTCTTCTTCACCAAGACATCGGCGTCATCGAGACTCCCGGCGCCGTAGAGAATCTCGGCGTCATTCGAAGGAGACTCGTTCCAGGTCTTCGGATCGGCGCCGAAGGACATGGGAGATCAGTCCCACGGTTACGCCGCATCCTTCGACGCCGTTGCCCTCTCCGGCGTCTCCAACTTCACCTGGACAGGCGTCGGTGATTGAGGTATTGGAGCCTCAGGTGTTTTCTCCGGCGTTGCAGACGTCGAGGCCGGCGTCGGGGTCACCTCCGAGACAGGCACCCCAGTATCCAGCTTTTCCCACCCCTGGAGCCGATAGTTCCGCATTCTTGAATGCGATGTATGCCATCTTCCAACAGATGGCTCCAGGGGGTGCTCCGGCTGGGCCTTTGGCCTTTTCATTGGGTGATCCTGCGCCTCTTCGGCCGGCACCCTTTATGCCCTTTCTCCCTTTTGGGAACGTGGGCTCGGCGCCAGTGTCGGCGCCGGTGGCCGCTCCGGTGGCTTCAGAGGGATTGGCCCCGGGGATTTCCATCCCGTTGACGTCGACGTCGGGATTTCGGCCTGTGACTCCGGTGGGTCCATCTGCTTCGACTGCTCTTTCGTCGGCGCCGAAGTTACCTGTGGCGCCGCACGCGGCGTCGGTGGCTTCTGAAGATCGGCGCCGATCTTCGACTTCGGCGGAGGCATTGTCGACTCCGCGTATTGAACAACGGCTTCATTCGAGGAGACGTGCTCTCCGTGTATTAGAGGAGCAGGAGTACCAACGAGCCCTGGAGGAAGGAGAGCTAGAGGACTCGGGTGATGGGCTGCGTGGTCTGGAGTCGGCCAGTGGGCTGGACACTTCCCCTGAGTGGGATCTTTCGTCCCCGGGAGAATATACTGAGGAGGCTGCTTCCTTTCACGCAGTGGTACGGAAGGCAGCTAGTTTTTTGGACCTGCCTTTGCCGGTGGTGGAGGCTAAACAAAACCTTCTAACAGAGGTGCTACATCCGGCCTCAGCTGCGGCGGAGCCTCTTTTGCCATTTAATGACGCTCTGCTGGATCTGGTGTTAGAGGTGTGGAAGAGGCCGGCATCTTCCCCAGCAGTTCACAGAGCCGTGGCCAGGAGGTATCGGGCGGCTCCGACTGACCCTGGTTTTCTGTCTAGGCACCCTACGCCGGAGAGCTTGGTGGTGCAGGCCTCCTGTTCATCCAAGTCAGCGCCTGGTTCTTTCCCGACGGTGCCTGGGGACAGAGATTCAAAGAAACTAGAGGCGCAGTCCAAGAAGATTTTTTCGGCCTGCAGTCTGGCGTTGAAGGCCACCAACGCAACCTGTATCCTGGGGAGATATATTCATGCTCTGATGGATGACATTTCCTCATCATTTACAGAGCTTCCCCAGGGTCTTTTGGATGTTGTTTCAAATGCCCAGGCTGCTGCGACCCAGATTATCCAGACGGGACTGGATACGACCGACTCGGTAGCCAGAGCAATGGGCACAACTGTGGTGGCAAGGAGGCAGGCCTGGCTCCGTAACTCGGGCTTTTCTGCGGATGTACAGTCCACATTGTTGGATCTCCCGTTTTATGGGGACAAACTGTTTGGAGCCAAGGCTGATTCGGCCTTGGAACGTTTTAAGGAGAGCAGGGCCACGGCTAAGTCGTTAGGGCTCCAAGCTCCTTCTTCCACGGCCTCTTCCAGATTTTTCAGGAGGTTTCGTGGATTTGGGCGTGGCTCTTCCTCCTCTTCCTTTCGGGGAAGATATCAGCAACCTGCCTCTTCCCATCCCTATAGATCTTTTAGAGGGAGAGGTAGGGTCCGCACCAGAGGAGCCTCTCAGCAGCACTCTGCCTCTTCCTCATCCTCTGGCGGGGTGCAGCAGGGGAAGCAGCCTTAGGCTTCCACCATTTCCCACTCACTCCTCTCCTGTAGGGGGAAGATTACAGCATTTTCTCACCAAATGGAAGACTGTTACAACGGACACTTGGGTTCTCAGTATTGTGGGAAAAGGCTACACCCTTCCCTTTCGGGAGTTCCCGCCCCTCATCCCGCCCGCCCTTCTTATTGTTCAGAAGAACACCTCCTGTTGCTAGAACAGGAGGTACAAGCCCTCCTTTCAAAGGGCGCGGTGGAGTTGGTCCCAGAGCAGGAAAGGGGTCGAGGATGTTACTCAAGGTATTTCCTGATTCCCAAGAAGGATGGTCGTTTGAGACCAATCCTGGACCTGAGGATCTTGAATTGGTTCCTCAAGCAGGAAAAGTTCAAGATGCTGACCCTAGCACAGGTGCTTTTGGCGTTGAACAAGGAAGACTGAATGGTGTCTGTCGACTTGCAGGATGCTTACTTTCATATCCCGATACTCAAGTCACACAGGAAGTATCTCCGGTTTGTGGTGGGATCGCAGCACTATCAGTTTGCGGTCCTTCCGTTTGGTCTTACTTCAGCACCTCGAGTCTTCACGAAGGTGATGTCGGTGGTTGCGGCAGAACTCAGAAGGAAGGGGATAGCAGTATTCCCTTACTTGGACGACTGGTTGATCAAAGCCAAGTCCCCGGAGCTTGTGTCGCATCATCTGCAGTCAACAACCCAGTTGTTGTTCGACCTGGGTTTTTCGGTGAACGAGCCCAAATCTCACCTAGAGCCCTCTCAGCGCCTCCTGTTCATAGGGGCAGTACTGGATACAACATTGGGTCGGGCCTTTCCTCCGCCTCAGCGGATTCAAGATATTCAGGATTTGGTTCCAATGTTTCGAAATGGAGCGGTAGTTCCAGTCCTCAAGGTCCTTCGTCTGCTCGGTCTGTTTGCCTCCTGCATTCTGTTGGTCACGCATGCTCGCTGGCACATGAGGGCTCTTCAGTGGTGCCTCCGAAGGCAGTGGTCTCAACACAAAGGGGATTTAGAGAGTACTGTCAAGATCTCCAGAGATGCTGCTGTGGATTTGAAGTGGTGGATTGCAAGCAACAATCTTTCACAAGGAAAGCCGTTCCAGCAGTCGCCACCAGTGGCCACAGTCATAACGGATGCTTCCACTCTAGGGTGGGGAGCTCATCTGGGGGATCTGGAGATCAAAGGTCTTTGGTCTCCAGAGGAACAGATGTTTCACATCAATCTGTTAGAGTTACGGGCTGTACGTCTGGCTCTCAAGGCCTTCCTCCCTTCCCTTCGTGGTCAGTCGGTACAGGTCCTAACGGACAATACTACCACGATGTGGTACATAAACAAGCAGGGAGGAGTGGGGTCGTACCTTCTCTGCAGAGAAGCTCTTCGACTATGGTCCTGGGCAAAGGACCATCAGATTTGCTTGATAGCAAACCATCTGGCCGGAGTCTTGAACGTGCGTGCGGACAGTCTCAGTCGCCAATTCTCGGCAGACCACGAGTGGCGTCTCCATCCAGATCAAGTCCGTTTAATCTTCCAGAGGTGGGGGTTTCCTCTGGTAGATCTGTTTGCCACTCGAGAGAACGCGCATTGTCCGTTATTCTGCAGCCTCCAGTATCCGATGCAGGGAGCGTTGGGGGACGCGTTTCAAATAACCTGGTGCAGCCAGTTGCTTTACGCGTTTCCTCCCATACCCTTGATTCCTCGAGTATTGAGGAAGATTCGCCAGGACCGGGCTCTAGTCATCCTAATAGCTCCGGATTGGCCAAGGAGGGTATGGTACTCCGACCTTCTCCAACTCTCAATGTGCCCTCTGCTCCGTCTCCCTTTCAGGGCAGACCTCCTCTCGCAGTCGCAGGGGCAGGTTCTACACCCCAACCTCCAGAGTCTGCACCTACATGCCTGGAGATTGAACGGGGCAACCTGAGTTCCTTCTCTCTCCCGCCTGAGGTAGTGGATGTTATATTAGCGGCCAGGCGACACTCCACTAAATCTATCTACGCTAATAGATGGTCTAAATTTGTTGCGTGGTGTGGAGAGAGGCAGATTGATCCTTTGCATGCTCATCTATCGGACGTTTTGTCTTTTGCTCTGTCTCTAGCGCAGAAAGGTTGTGCAGTGGCTACCATTAAGGGTTATTTATCGGCATTGTCAGCCTTCATATGTCTTCCAGACCAACCATCTTTATTTAAATCCCCTATTGTTATCAGATTCTTGAAAGGTCTTCTAAATCAATATCCTCCAAAGCCATTCGTTATGCCGCAATGGGATTTGTCCTTGGTCCTGACTTTCCTTATGGGGTCCCCTTTTGAACCTATGCATTCTTGCCCCTTAAGGTATTTGGTTTTAAAAACAGTCTTCCTGATAGCTATAACATCAGCAAGGAGAGTGAGTGAGTTGCAGGCCTTATCAGTAAAGCCCCCTTATACAACTTTTTATGGGGATAAGGTGGTGTTGAGGACCAAGGCTGCTTTCCTCCCGAAGGTTGTTTCACCTTTCCATTTGGCTCAGGCAATTACTTTGTCCACGTTCTATCCTCCGCCTCATCCTTCCAAAGAGGAAGAAAGACTGCACCGTCTGGACCCAAAGAGGGCATTGAGCTTCTTTATTGATAGAACAAAGGATTTCAGGCTGGAGGATCAGCTGTTTATTGGATACGTGGGCAAGAGGAGAGGAAAGGCAGTCCACAAGAGAACACTAACCAGGTGGGTTGTTCTTTGCATGTTACTCTTTGGCAAAGAAGGATCCTCCTGAGGGCATTAGAGCTCATTCCACCAGAGCTAAGTCGGCCACTTCGGCCTTGGCCAGAGGTGTTCCTGTGGTCGACATCTGCAAGGCCGCAACTTGGTCGTCCCTTCACACTTTTGCAAAACATTACTGTTTGGATTCTGAGGTTAGAAGGGACGGCCATTTTGCACGGTCAGTGCTGCAGGATTTCTTGGTTTGACCATTTAGGCACCCACCGCCGGGCGTGGTACTGCTTTGGGACTCTATTCATTAGGTGAGGAATCCACAGGTAGTTGTATCCATCAGAAGAACGAGTTACTTACCTTCGGTAACAACTTTTCTGGTGAATACATTAGCTACCTGTGGATTCCTCACGGTCCCACCCGCCTCCCCGTTGCCTTTCTGGTCTTACCAAGTAATCCTTGAGTACGCTCCTCTTGGTCTTTGAGGGTCTTTGAGGGTGCAATAGATGTTGTATATATTATATTTATATATATGTATATATGTATATATCTTTGTGTATATACTTGATGTGTATATATATTTTTTAAAAAAGAGAGAGTTATATATATATATAAAAGATTTACAGTTATTCATGCAATATTGTGTATTTTTACAATGTAATGGGATGTTGCCTTGCTCTTTCATTGCATTGCCTGGTTGTTCTCATGCACGTAAAAAATGATTGGTACTGACGTCGGCACGTCGTCGAGGACCTCTTATTGCCTGTATGACGTCAGACGGCGTCGCGTGGGCTAGAGTGACGTCCTCGTCGACGTGCAGAGACTAGTAAGAAGATTTCCGTCGAATGCTGGCGCCATGGGAGTATTCATTAGGTGAGGAATCCACAGGTAGCTAATGTATCCACCAGAAAAGTCGTTACCGAAGGTAAGTAACTCGTTCTTTAGGGTTACTATAGGGAAGTAGCCTCTTTCTAGCATGGTTACCCCCATTTTTGGCCTGTTTGTCAGTGTGTTTGGCAGCGTCTACTGGGATCCTGCTAACCAGGACCCCAGTAGATATGCTCTCTCCCCCTAAATTTGGTTGTTGGATACTGTTAACACAGTATTCCACTCATAATTGGCATAGTGGTATCTCTTATAAGTCCCTAGTATATGGTATCCAGAGCATTGGTGGAACAGGGGATCCCTATGGGCCTCAGCATTTTCTTTGCCACCCATAAGGAGCCCATGCAAATGCTTCTACAGGTCTGCCATTACAGCCTGTGTGAAATGGTGCATACACCCTTACACTATCATTTACAATGCACCAATATGTCACCTATATGTCAGGCCTTCCGACCCTGAAGGCTAGGTGCAGAGTACCTGTGTGTGAGGGCACCACTGCACCAACAGAAGTGTCCCCATGTCATCCAGGACCATTTCCTCAGACTTGGTGAGTGGGGGGACACCATTGTGGACATGCACTGGACATAGGTCACTACCTATGTACAGCTTCACAGTGGTAACTCAGAATATGGCCATGTTTGGTATCAAACATGTTGGAATCATACCCCAAGGCTTTTGCAAACATTGGTTGTATGATTCCATGCACTCTTAGGGCTCCTTAGAGGCACCCCAGTACTGCCATTACAGTCTTCAGAGGTTTTCCAGGCAGCCCCAGCTAATGCCACCTCACAGACAGGTTTCTGCCCTCCTGTTGCTCAAGCAGCTCGAGCACAGGAAAGCAGAACAAAGCATTTCCTTTGGGAAACAGGTGTTACACCCTCTCCCTTTGGAAATAGGGGTTACAGGCATGGGAGGAGTAGTCTCACAGAGCCTCTGGAAATGCTTTGAGGAGCACAGATGGTGCCCTCCTTGCATAATCCAGTCTACACCAGTTCAGGGACCCCAGTCCTTGCTCTGGTGCGAAACTGGACAAAGGAAAGGGGAGTGACTACTCCCCTCTCCATAACTCCTCCAGAGTGTCCCCGAGTTTTGCCAACTTGGATTGCAAGTTGGCAGGGCACTCTGGGAGCATCTGAGTGGCCAATGCCAGCAAGTGATGTCAGAGCCCTCCCCTGATAGGTCTTTACCTAATAAGCTGGCCAATCCCCCCTTTCAGGGCTATTTAAGGTCTCTCTCTTGGGTGGTTCTTCAGATTCGGGTTGCAAGACTCCAGCAGGAATCCTCTGCATCCTTTACTTTACCTTCTACAGAAGAAACTGCATCTGGACCCTCCAGGAACTCTACAAACTACAACAAAGAAGCAAAGACGACTTCTGCAACATTGTGTCTTCAGCTCCCACCAGAAAGTGCTACTGTTTTTAGGTCATGCATCCTCTGAGGACTGCCTGTCTTCAGCCTGCACCAGAAGAGCAAAAGAATCTCCCTTGAAGTGAAAGAGTCGCTTCCCTGCTTGACGACCAGTGGCTTGGGTCCCCTCTTCTGAAGAGTGTGTGGATCCAGCAACACAGGTGGTGGACTGAAGTGGTCCCGATGGTCCAGACGTCCAGCTGTCCAACTTTGGTGGAGGTAAGAGCTTGCCTCCCCACGCAAGACAGTACTCCCTGCACCGCGTGTTTGCAGTTGCCAAGACTTGTTGGCATCCTTCCTCGAAGTTCTTCATGCATCTCCACCACCCACCACTCCTTCCGGCAGGTTTTCCGTTCCAGGAATCCATCATTGGTGTCTTGCAGTCTCTTCTGGTTCTTGCAAAATCTAATATCACATGTTCTTGTGTGTTCTAGGAAAGTTACTGTGATTTACTCCTGCTTTCCTGGGCTCTGGGGTGGGTTCTATTACTTACCTTTGGTGTTTTCTAATAGTCCCAACCACCCTCTACACACAATACTTACATAGGTGGGAAACTGACTTTTGCATTCCACATTTTTAGTATATGGTTTGTATCCCCTAGGCCCATTTCTAACTATTGTGAGTTTCACTATTTGCACTGTTTTCTAACTGTTTTAACAGCTAATTCTGCATTATATTGTATATACTGTGTATATTACTTACCTCCTAAGGGAGTATAGTCTCTAAGGTATTTTTGGCATTTGTGTCACCAAAATAAAGTAGCTTTATTTTTGTAACACTGAGTATTTTCTTTCTTGTGTGTGAGTACTGTGTGACTACAGTGGCATTGCATGAGCTTTGCATGTCTCCTAGTTAGGCCTTGACTGCTCATCCACACTATCCTTAGAGAGCCTGGCTTCTAGACACTGACTACATTTCACTAACAAGGGATAACTGGACCTGGTATAAGGTGTAAGTACCGTTGGTACCCACTACAAACCAGGACAGCCTCCTACAGTGACCTTTCAGAGAGGGCCATTTTCCAACACTTATACTTATAGTTAGACTTATCTGAAGAATCTAGAACTCGTGCTGTTAAGTAACTTTAGACCAGGATTTATAGTTTCTTAATATAACTATAACTGCTGAATTTCTGCTTGTGTATGGGTAAAAATCAATCTCACGTAGCAGGCCGAGGAGAAGGGGGTGTCCCAAAGCACGTCTTCCCCATGCAATTTCCCTTAGGGACTTGAAACATCACTACTGCCTGAACCGCTGAACGGAAGGAATTACACCAAATTTGGCAGAAAGGTAGATCCTAGTCCAGAAAGATCTTTTTATGATTTGGTGTAAATCTATTCAGTAGTTTTGGAGTTATCAAAGAAAATACATTTGTATATCTAAGGACGCGGATCCTATGTGGATCTAACAGATCTCATACTGAGATCGGATGGGGTGGCAGTACTTCAACCATGAAGGAGGACCAAAAACATATATATATCTTTTTTTTTACATTTTTGCCTCAAAATTGTGGTGGATCTGCAAATCTGTGGCAAAATATTTTTTAAAAAGGCCAAGCTCTCCCTGTGCTTCTGCACCGCTATTGCTACTGTCTTCTTGCTTTTTCCCCCGTTTTATGTGTGCCTTCTCCTTGCTTTTACCCCGTTCTCACTGCTTTCTCCTTGCTTTTTCAGTGGGTTTTAGTGTGCCCGCTCCTTGCTTTTCTCTTATTTTCGCTGCTTTTTCCCTTGTTTTTTGTGTGCCTTCTTCTTTCTTGTCACTAGTTTTCACTACTTTCTCCTTGCTTTTCCGTCATGTTGTGGGGTTGGATGCACACAGTGGGTTGGCCACAGTGCATGGCGAGGGCACAAGTTATAGTTACCTTAGAACACAAGTTATAGGTGCTTGAAATAACAAACTATAACACCTGATAATGTTCCCTTAACCTTTGTTTTTTTAAGTGAATATATATATATATATATATATATACATATATATATATATATATATATATATATATATATATGTAAGTAAAGTTGCCAAGTCCTGCGCCTCAATACGGCAGACAGAGACGGGGTAGTGACCCCGGTAATACAAAAATGAAGATTTCATCCGGCCCAAGCGAATTCCACACATCCCACAAAGGGCACAGAAAAATGAGTCTCAGTCACCAAATCTTGCTGAAGTGAAATTTAATAGGCATCCAGAGAACCCTGGATTCACTTTACTTCACTTCAGTAAGATTCTGTGACTGAAACTCATTTTTCTGAGCCATTTGTGGAATGTGCGGAATTCTCTTGTGCCGGGTGGACTCTTTGTGTGTGTGTTTATGTATGTGTGTGTGTGTGTGTGTATATATATATATATATGTATATATACACATACACACCCACACACACACTCTCTCTCTCTCTCTCTCTCTCTCTCTCAATAGTGGCAGTGCACATGCTGGTCGGGATCCCATGGAATCCAAATGGTGGTGCACGCTTGGGTTTACCATCCGGCAGGCTGCTGTTGTCTATTGAATAAAAGGCACACACTACTTTTGCATGCTCTTGAAGTGATGTGATTTTTTTCTATGAGACAATTAGATATTGTAGGAGGCTGGACTGGCTTGTAGTGAGTACCAAGGGGTACTTGCACCTTGCACCAGGCCCAGTTATCCCTTATTAGTGTATAGGGTGTCTAGCAGCTTAGGCTGATAGATAATGGTAGCTTAGCAGAGCAGCTTAGGCTGAACTAGGAGACGTGTGAAGCTACTACAGTACCACCTAGTGTCATATGCACAATATCATAAGAAAACACAATACACAGTTATACTAGAAATAAAGGTACTTTATTTTTATGACAATATGCCAAAGTATCTTAGAGTGTACCCTCAGTGAGAGGATAGGAAATATACACAAGATATATATACACAATAGCAAAAATATGCAGTATAGTCTTAGAAAACAGTGCAAACAATGTATAGTTACAATAGGATGCAATGGGGAAACATAGGGATAGGGGCAACACAAACCATATACTCCAAAAGTGGAATGCGAACCACGAATGGACCCCAAACCTATGTGACCTTGTAGAGGGTCGCTGGGACTATTAGAAAATAGTGAGAGTTAGAAAAATAACCCTCCCCAAGACCCTGAAAAGTGAGTGCAAAGTGCACTAAAGTTCCCCTAAGGACAAAGAAGTCGTGTTAGAGGAATAATGCAGGAAAGACACAAACCAGCAATGCAACAACTGTGGATTTCCAATCTAGAGTACCTGTGGAACAAGGGGACCAAGTCCAAAAGTCACAAGCAAGTCAGAGATGGGCAGATGCCCAGGAAATGCCAGCTGCGGGTGCAAAGAAGCTTCTACTGAACAGAAGAAGCTGAGGTTTCTGCAGGAATGAAAAGGGCTAGAGACTTCCCCTTTGGTGGACGGATCCCTCTCGCCGTGGAGAGTCGTGCAGAAGTGTTTTCCCGCCGAAAGAACGCCAACAAGCCTTGCTAGCTGCAAATCGTGCGGTTAGCGTTTTTGGACGCTGCTGTGGCCCTGGAGGGACCAGGAGGTCGCAAATTGGACCAGGAGAGAGAGGGGACGTCGAGCAAGACAAGGAGTCCTCTCTGAAGCAGGTAGCACCCAGAGAAGTGCCAGAAACAGGCACTACGAGGATGCGTGAAACGGTGCTCGCCGAAGTTGCACAAAGGAGTCCCACGTCGCCGGAGACCAACTTAGAAAGTCGTGCAATGCAGGTTAGAGTGCCGTGGACCCAGGCTTGGCTGTGCACACAGGATTTCCGCCGGAAGTGCACAGGGGCCGGAGTAGCTGCAAAAGTCGCGGTTCCCAGCATTGCAGCCCAGCGAGGTGAGGCAAGGACTTACCTCCACCAAACTTGGACTGAAGAGTCACTGGACTGTGGGGGTCACTTGGACAGAGTCGCTGGATTCGAGGGACCTCGCTCGTCGTGCTGAGAGGAGACCCAAGGGACCGGTAATGCAGCTTTTTGGTGCCTGCGGTTGCAGGGGGAAGATTCCGTCGACCCACGGGAGATTTCTTCGGAGCTTCTGGTGCAGAGAGTAGGCAGACTACCCCCACAGCATGCACAAGCAGGAAAACAGTCGAGAAGGCGGCAGGATCAGCATTACAGAGTTGCAGTAGTCGTCTTTGCTACTATGTTGCAGGTTTGCAGGCTTCCAGCGCGGTCAGCAGTCGATTCCTTATCAGAAGGTGAAGAGAGAGATGCAGAGGAACTCGGATGAGCTCTTGCATTCGTTATCTAAAGTTTCCCCAGAGACAGAGACCCTAAATAGCCAGAAAAGAGGGTTTGGCTACCTAGGAGAGAGGAAAGGCTACTAACACCTGAAGGAGCCTATCAGTAGGAGTCTCTGACGTCACCTGGTGGCACTGGCCACTCAGAGCAGTCCAGTGTGCCAGCAGCACCTCTGTTTCCAAGATGGCAGAGGTCTGGAGCACACTGGAGGAGCTCTGGACACCTCCCAGGGGAGGTGCAGGTCAGGGGAGTGGTCACTCCCCTTTCCTTTGTCCAGTTTCGCGCCAGAGCAGGGGCTAAGGGGTCCCTGAACCGGTGTAGACTGGCTTATGCAGAATTGGGCACATCTGTGCCCAACAAAGCATTTCCAGAGGCTGGGGGAGGCTACTCCTCCCCTGCCTTCACACCATTTTCCAAAGGGAGAGGGTGTCACACCCTCTCTCAGAGGAAGTTCTTTGTTCTGCCATCCTGGGCCAGGCCTGGCTGGACCCCAGGAGGGCAGCTGCCTGTCTGAGGGGTTGGCAGCAGCAGCAGCTGCAGTGAAACCCCAGGAAGGGCAGTTTGGCAGTACCAGGGTCTGTGCTACAGACCACTGGGATCATGGGATTGTGCCAACTATGCCAGGATGGCATAGAGGGGGCAATTCCATGATCATAGACATGTTACATGGCCATATTCGGAGTTACCATTGTGAAGCTACATATAGGTAGTGACCTATATGTAGTGCACGCGTGTAATGGTGTCCCCGCACTCACAAAGTTCAGGGAATTGGCTCTGAACAATGTGGGGGCACCTTGGCTAGTGCCAGGGTGCCCTCACACTAAGTAACTTTGCACCTAACCTTTACCAGGTAAAGGTTAGACATATAGGTGACTTATAAGTTACTTAAGTGCAGTGTAAAATGGCTGTGAAATAACGTGGACGTTATTTCACTCAGGCTGCAGTGGCAGGCCTGTGTAAGAATTGTCAGAGCTCCCTATGGGTGGCAAAAGAAATGCTGCAGCCCATAGGGATCTCCTGGAACCCCAATACCCTGGGTACCTCAGTACCATATACTAGGGAATTATAAGGGTGTTCCAGTAAGCCTATGTAAATTGGTAAAAATGGTCACTAGCCTGTTAGTGACAATTTGGAAAGAAATGAGAGAGCATAACCACTGAGGTTCTGGTTAGCAGAGCCTCAGTGAGACAGTTAGGCACTACACAGGGAACACACACATATAGGCCACAAACTTATGAGCACTGGGGTCCTGACTAGCAGGGTCCCAGTGACACATAACAAACATACTGAAAACATAGGGTTTTCACTATGAGCACTGGGCCCTGGCTGGCAGGATCCCAGTGAGACAGTGAAAACACCCTGACATACACTCACAAACAGGCCAAAAGTGGGGGTAACAAGGCTAGAAAGAGGCTACTTTCTCACAGATATGGTGAGAGTATTGTGAATAGTGACTAGGAGCCCGACCCGCATGTGCACATGCGGGTCGGGCTCCTAGTCACTATTCACAATACTCTCACCATATCTAATTGTCTCATAGAAAAAAATCACATCACTTCAAGAGCGTGCAAAAGTAGTGTGTGCCTTTTATTCAATAGACAACAGCAGCCTGCCGGATGGTAAACCCAAGCGTGCATCAACATAGGAACCCTTGATCACGGGTGGGTTGCTCTCCTAGAAACAGGTTTTTAACACCAATATTGTGTACATAAAGGACTAACCATCTCCACCATTTTTCAAGGGTACATAGTGACATAAAATCCCTGACATTCCCCAGTTATGGCATATATCACACACCATAGCTCACACTATTTGACATGTTGTTTTCTATATCTCTTTTCCTTGTTTCTGTACCAGTGCCAAATTGGTGTTTTTAAAGTGGTGGGCAACATGAGGTATGGCATGGATTGTACGGTCAGTGCCATAAACACACACACACACACACACTTCCTATGATGTTGCAGTCTAAAATGACAGATTTTGAGACATACTGTAATCATCATTTGCAAGTTCAGTTTTTGTTGAGATATTGGTAGGCCTGACAACTCTGTGTCTCTGTGTTAGTCTTCCTTCCAGCTTTAGTACAGTTGCTTCATGGTTGATTTACTTGCCTCAGGGCAGTTAGCCCTCCAACAAAGTTATTGCGGGTACTGCTGTGTTGCCTAACAGTAAGAGATTACAAATATAACCCTTCAGTCTGTCCTACCTGACATTTTCATTGAGGCCTTCAGAGCCTTTTTTTCATAATTTCTTATTTCATGCTGGCACTGTAAGTGACCACTAGTGTGTGGAGATTTCAAGGAAGTCCATAATCAACACACTGAGGACAGCACTGGTTTGCTTACACAGTAAATTGCAGTTCCACCACTATAGATGTGAGCTCTTCTGTTGGAAATAACTCATATCAAGTGTTCTGCTCAATAGTGTAATCTTTTTATTGTTCTTAATGTTCTTGTGATGGTAAGGACATATTCATAGACCATCTTTAAAATAGACTTTTCTAAATCCAACATGTAGCACTCAACCTGCAGGTAAGAAAATCAGACTGTAAACCCCTCTTATTTTTCACTCCAGATTTCGACTTTCCAACCTGACACTAGGAGGATGCTTCTGTAGGTAGGTCTTTTTTCAGATGTTGTAGAGAGAACTATTTAATGTTGGATAATTTGTTCATTTAATTTCATTTTCAATATTTGAAGTATTAAAGTAAATATTTAAAATATATACAATTGCATTTGATAATTATAATTGCAGGCAAGACAATTTGCAAATTGGTGTTTATTTTAAATGGAAAGCAGTCTAGCTCACACATTAGGGGCAAAGATCATATGACTAGTAGGTCAGTTTTGCAAAGAGTTACTAATGCAAAATAAACAGGAATGTGTCATAAATTTGAAAACCGATGAGACCACATTAATGAGATCAGTGACCAAAACACTGGTTACAAAAATGCTTAATTGTAGAAAGGACACTAAGTATACATGTTATATTCAAGAAATGTGACCAATTCTAAAGTTGTGGGTGTCTGGTTCAGTCCTTGATGATTTTCCTGGGTATCTAAATGTAACGACAACCCCATCATCTAGACACTGTGTCTGTATACCACTATCTATGTGTTTATGATAGAGACTTACAACTACAGATTTCTCACCTTTTGAATATTCCCCAGGCGTCAGACTGGATCCAAAAACCTTTCAGTAGTACCCCTGTGTGCCACTAGGTGGCTCCTTGTAGCTCTCCACCAATGACAGTCTGTCAGGAAATGACTTGTGGGGCCCATAGAGACACCACTCCCATGTGCTGATGACAATTCCTTTCTTCCTATTTCACCAGATACAGATACAGAGCTACATTCTTTGACTGGGACAGACTCCAAATATGACTAAACTTAGGGTGAAAAAATTGGCCAAACCTACCAGATTACAGCCTCATCTCACCCTGTATCCTGCCACTGAAGAAAGTGCCTGGTTTACCTTGAGCAGTACCCTTTTGTTGCCAGTAGGTCGCTGTGAGAAATTGAGTTATTGGCTGACTAGCGTGTGTCATGTTGAGGGCAGTCAATTGTGTTATTGGTTGACTGGGGTCTGTCATGCAGTGGGCAGCCAGTTGCATTATTAGTTGACTGGGGTCTGTCATGCTGAGGTCAGCCAATGTTTTCGGACTCCAACTTAGAGGTCAAATCTGACAGAAGTCCCCCAGCCAGGGCAGACCAATACCGACCCCCTGCTGCATTTCAGTGAGACACTCAGTTGAGTTCAAGAAGCTTTATTTCAGTGCCATAGTCACACACAAAAAGTGCAATCAAGATAAGACGAAATATATTTAAAAATGATTAGGTAATGGACTTATGACATGCACTGGGTCGACGGGAAAGTCATTAAAAACGTCTTGTAAACCTTATATAAAAAGTGCAAAAACTGTAAAATGCAGCAAATTCTGATTAGGTATTCCATCGCAAGGACAGATACAAATATCAGATGAACGAAAGTGGCCAAAGAAAAACATGACACTACGAATGATACAGTAAAGCATGTTCCCAGTATCCCTGGGCAAAGGACAAGTATGGTTCCATACTGGTGCAAGATTCAGTAATCACTAATTTTCTGATGGTGGACTTTATAAGTTAATTTTCTTCAAGGAAATATTTTTTCAATCCATGCTTGTTTTTTTGGTAATTGGTAGAGGATGCTCAAATAGCTCTGGAGAACCCTATCTGGTTTCATTAGGCTTAACTTTCTGTGGCTAAGGTATGGACATCAAAACAGACAATCCATATAATTGAGTGGTTTGAAGCAACATGTGCATTCAACCAAATAGAAATCCAAATCAAAAGCAGGGGTAATTTAAGGGAATCCTCTAACTTCTGCAAACCAAACTCCTCATGAAAGATAGTGCAGAGTACAGGGTGGACCAGAGAGAATGTATCTACGAAAGCAGTTCTCCTCAAGCTGCAGAGAGGAGCATGTGGCATATACCCCACTCCAGCCCCATATGTGGCATTTGGTATGCATTGGCACTGATAAAGTTCCAACAAGGGAATCCAGTTTTTCCCAGAGACTTAGATAGTAAGTTTGTAGGGAGCCAACAGAATGAAGGAATTTCAGGCATGGAACACCATTGTTAGGCTTCCAAGCTAAACTACTGTCAAAAACTATACCCAAGTAAAGGAAGTTAGCATCTTTTAGAAGTGTGTTATTATCTACTGAAAATGCATGTAAATTTGAACTAACAGTGCTACACAAAGTATTTTGTGATTCAGCAATATTTGTAGTCCGATCCAAATTGGAAATAAATTAGTAAAGGAATCCACTAGATTACTTAAGGCCCCTTGGTGTATGGGCCAGTAGCACTGCTTTGTTGGCTCATAACAACATGGGAACTGGAGATCCCTTGATCTTTGTGACATCTCTGCTTAAAGCCAATAAATAAGAATTGTTCTTTTCAATATCCAGAATAAATAATATACAGGTCAAAAAACATCCTTGGCATACTACTCTTTCTCGCCTAAAAGATTCTGTGAGTGCCCTGCTGGGTTCAAATCTTGTGTTTACAGTTAGTGTGCAAGTTTGCCAGAAAAATGATCAGTGCTTGATTCAGACCTAACTGTAATACAAGATGCCAAAGCGTGGAACTATTAATTCTTTCCAAAGCACTTGAAAGGCCCATGAATGTTAATTGTAAATTACTTTGTTTTGTTACAGTATGCTTGCAGATCAATACGTTTAAGTGGAGGCATTGCTTCAAAATGCCTAGCTTCTCTCTAAAACCATGCTGACATGTGCACAAAGTAGTTTTCAATTTCACCCACTCCCAAATTCTATTAAATTTCACTCTTACGAAAACCTTGATCAGGGACTCAATGAGTGAGATGAACCTGTAACAGTGTGTTACTTTTTTTCAAAAATATGAACTATAATTGAAGTTGACCATGATGGGGGAAAATTTGTTGCCCCACAGTAACTTAAAATATTAGACAGAAGTGCAGCACTGATATCCAAATTAAAAAAGTATAAAGGAACCCCATCCGGTCCATGTGATTTACCATGTTGACTGATGGCTAGTGCAATTTCAATGATGAACTCACCAGCACCCTCTTACGGGGCTTGGCCCAACCTTGGCCTGGCCCCTCAATACATTTTCAAATTGTGAGGTTCCTCCATTCTGCCCCAGGTGACCAGCCATTTTTGTCTTAGCACCCATCTCCTGAGAGCTTGGTGGTACAGGCTTGCACTACTCAGATGAAGTTGAATACTTTCCAAACTACTTTCCCAAATAGGAAGTCCAAGAGAGTGCAGACCTTCAGGAAGAGGGTAATTTCAATTTTCTGCTGGTTTGTCCTCCGGTTGGTTAAATCCAATTGCCTGGTAGACTGCTATTCCCACACCCTCTGATATTTGGTTACTCAGATACTTCCAGGTGTGCCAGAAGACCTTTGCCGCCTTACTGACACAGGTCATATTAGATGGCCGTGAAGGCTCTAAGTTCACGATCCATTGTGGGCTGGACACCACAGAGGGCATCTGATGAGCAATAGCGTTTCTATTTGCTGCCATTTCTGGTTGTGGTCTACAGCCTATCTGATAGATTTCTAGACACAGATTCCTTTTCTTAGAATTAGCCCTAGGCATTAGATTGGATATGGAAATTCTTGAGCAGTATTCCTGCGTGCCAACAGGTCATTGTGAGAAATTGATTGGTTTTCACAGTTACCACCTGGTTAAACATCAGCTGCAATTGCTTGCAGGGTGAACCAAAAAAAGCCACTAATTTAAAATGTGCTTAAACCTGGGTAACTTGCCACAAAAATAGTCAGGCTCAACACAGGGGTAATGTGTAAGGTATTTATGCATCACCCAAAGAACAATATAGTAAAAACACAATACAGTATAAATCCCAAACCAATTTAGAAAAATAGTCAATTTTAATGAATAAGTTATTTGAAACCAAAACAACAAAATCCAATCAGTAGATCAGAGTTATGAATTTTTTAAGTTTTACGTTAAAAATAGCACTTAAAAGCAAAAAGAGCCAACTACATACATCTGGTTATGTTAAACCGGGGAAAGTTAAAAGTTAAGGCCGACCATGATGGAGCACAGTTCAGGTACACAAAGTGGATTAGGCCCCAGTCATTTTTTATCTTTGGTGATAGAAAATTTTGGAAAAAAGTCTCTGAGATGGTAGAAGTTCAGTGGGGCAAGGCTGCAGGTGTGTCCGAGGAGGGAGCTTCATCATAGTTGGCTAGTTATGCAGTGAAGCTGCGGTGAAGTTTTTTTACTTTCAGGCTTAGTCTTTGAGACGCACTTTGAAAATCTCCAGTGGGACAGTGCAGAAGGCTGTAGCAGAAGCCTGTTCCACGACGGCAGATACCCTTTAGGCGAAGGACCACTGAAATGGATTTGCCGCAGCAGAGAAGAGCATAGCGAGAGAAGCTACAAAGGGAATCTGACCGGCAGTGCACATCGGGCGGATAGGTGAGCAGGTTGTTCCCGGTCGCCTCCTTGTTCACAAAGTACTAGTATGTTTTGTCAAAGTCCTCAGTTTCGAAAGATGTCCATCTGGGCACATTTAGCATCACCATCAAAGGTCCAGGAGTGGATGGAGACCTCTTGTGGGTTCAGAACTCATTCAGGCTGGGTCCAGGTGGCTCTGAATAGGACTCCAGTAAACTAGCCCTTGGAGTCACTTTTAGAAGTTCTGGGTGCAGTTGAAGATACAAGGCTCAACAGCAGAGCTGGCCTCTGAGGGTTCTAAGCAGGCTCCAGGCAAGAAAGCAGTCGTCCTGGGACCTGCTGTGCACTCTTTCTGATGCAACAGACTGATAGAGTGCACAGCAGGTTACTGCAGTAGGCAGTCCTCTGAGAGTCCTCCCACAGGTCCCGTAGTGAACTGATGAGTGGGTCCTGAGATTTGTATTTTCGTACCTTGGTGCCCTGCTTCTAGATGGTCGAAGAAGTTTCCAGAAAGGTTCTTTGAAGTTCCAGGAGTTTCCTGCCTTACCTGCCTTGATTTATAGCTGGCTGCACTGACAATACAGGGTTGTTAAGCCTATTGTGTGGTGGCAGGGCGCAGCCTATCCAGTTACAATTGAGGTTGCGCTCAGCTTCACCTCTCCACCTGGAGACCCCCCATTCCGCCAGTGGAAAGACCATTCTGGCTCTGCTGATTGCACTATTATGTGTCTGTCTGGGGTGAATCCACAAAGTCCCAACTGTCAGTTACACCCACTCATGTGACCGAAGACAGGCTGCAGGCACAGTGGGCTAAGTGCAGGAAACTGCCAGCTTTCTAAAAGTGGCATTTTCAAACTTCTAATAATAAATTTGACTTTACCATTAAAGGTTTATCATTACAAGGAACTAAACATGACATGTCTAACTCCTCTGGCTTAGGAAATACAGCTTATTAAATGTAATATAGGATACCCATTTTTATCCTATGAGAAGGGTAGGCCTCACAGTAGAGAATAACACATTTGGTAGTTTCCTCACTAGTAGGACACACAAATCTTAAAAGTACATGTCCTACCTTTTACTTACACTGCACCCTACCCTATGGGCTACCTAAGGCCTACCTTAGGGGTGACATAGAAAAAACGGGGAGTTTAAGGCTTGACAAGGGGTCTTAAATGCCAAGTTGATTTGGCAGTGGGGCATTCACGCTTCCATGGCAGGCCTGGGACATGTTTTATGGAGTGATGTTTAAGCTGGTAGCACAATAAGTGCTGCAGGCCCACTGGTAGCATTTAATTTACAGGCCCTGTTTATATGAAATTCCACTCTACAAGTGACTTAAATGTAAATTAAATATACCAATCAGGTATATGCCTATCAAACTTTGTTTAGGGGAGTGAGCACAAGCACTTTGCGTAGGAAAGTACCATCTTGCCTGGCATGTTACCCCCATATTTCACTGTATATATGTTGTTTTAGTCTATGTGTCACTGGGACCCTGCCAGGCAGGGCCCCAGTGCTCATTAGTATGTGTTCCCTGCGTGATGCCTAACTGTCTCACTGAGGCTCTGCTAACCAGAACCTCAGTGGTTATGCTCTCTCTGCTTTCCAAATTTGACACTAACAGGCTAGTGACTAAATTTACCAATTCACATTGGCATACTGGTACACCCATATAATTCCCTAGTATATGGTGCTGAGGTACCCAGGGTATTGGGGTTCCAGGAGATCCCTATGGGCTGCAGCATTTCTTTTGCCACCCATAGGGAGCTCTGACAATTCTTACACAGGCCTGCCAGTGCAGCCTGAGTGAAATAACGTCCACATTATTTCACAGCCATTTACCACTGCACTTAAGTAACTTATAAGTCACCTATATGTCTAACCTTCACCTGGTGAAGGTTGGGTGCAAAGTTACCTAGTGTGTGGGCACCCTGGCACTAGCCAAGGTGCCCCCACATCGTTTAGGGCAAATTACCCAGACCTTGTGAGTGCGGGGACACCACTACACGCGTGCACTATACATAGGTCACTGCCTATGTATAGCGTCACAATGGTAACTCCGAACATGGCCATGTAACATGTCTAAGATCATGGAATTATCACCCCAATACCATTCTGGTATTGGGGGGACAATTCCATAATCCCCCGGGTCTCTAGCACAGTACCCGGGTACTACCAAACTGCCTTTCCGGGGTCTCCACTGCAGCTGCTGCTGCCAACCCCTCAGACAGGTTTCTGCCCTCCTGGGGTCCAGGCAGCCCTGGCCAGGGAGGCAGAACAAAGGATTTCCTCAGAGAGAGGGTGTAGCACCCTCTCCCTTTGGTAATAGGTGTGAAGGCTGGGGAGGAGTAGCCTCCCCCAGCCTCTGGAAATGCTTTGATGGGCACAGATGGTGCCCATCTCTGCATAAGCCAGTCTACACTGGTTCAGGGATCCCCCAGCCCTGCTCTGGCATGAAACTGGACAAAGGAAAGGGGAGTGACCACTCCCCTGACCTGCACCTCCCAGGGGAGGTGCCCAGAGCTCCTCCAGTATGTCCCAGACCTCTGCCATCTTGGAAACAGAGGTGTTGGGGGCACACTGGACTGCTCTGAGTGGCCAGTGCCATCAGGTGACGCCAGAGGCTCCTTCTGATAGGCTCTTCCCTCTCTTGGTAGCCAATCCTCCTAACCTGGTAGCCAAACCTCCTTTTCTGGCTATTTAGGGTCTCTGCTTTGGGGAATTCTTCAGATAACGAATGTAAGAGCTCATCAGAGTTCCTCTGCATCTCCCTCTTCACCTTTTGCGAAAAGGATCGACCGCTGACTGCTCAGGACGCCTGCAAAACCGCAACAAAGTAGCAAGACGACTACTATCAACCTTGTATCGCCTCATCCTGCCGGCTTTCCAGGTGGTGCATGCTCTGGGGGTAGCCTGCCTCCTCCCTGCACCAGGAGCTCTGAAGAAATCTCCTGTGGGTTGACGGAATCTTCCCCCTGCTAACGCAGTCACCAAAAGACTGCATCACTGGTCCTCTGGGTCCCCTCTCAGTCCTACGAGCGTGGTCCCTGGAACTCAACAACTCTGTCCAAGTGACTCTCACAGTCCAGTGACTCTTCAGTCCAAGTTTGGTGGAGGTAAGTCCTTGCCTCCCCATGCTAGGCTACATTGCTGGGTACCGCGTGATTTGCAGCTGCTCCAGCCCCTGTGTACTCTTCCAGGATTTCCTTCGTGCACAGCCAAGCCTGAGTCCCCGACACTCTATCCTGCAGTGCACAACCTTCTGAGTTGTCCTCTGGCGTTGTGGGACTCCCTTTTGTGACTTTGCGTGGACTCCGGTTCACTTTCCTTCTAAGTGCCTGTTCAGGTACTTTTGTGTGTGCTGCCTGCTTCTGTGAGGGCTCCTTGAGTTGCTGGGCGCCCCCTCTGTCTCCTCCTCCAAGTGGCGACATCCTGGTCCCTCCTGGGCCACAGCAGCACCCAAAAACATCTACCGCGACCCTTGCAGCTAGCAAGGCTTGTTTGCGGTCTTTCTGCGTGGGAACACCTCTGCAAGCTTCATCGCGATGTGGGACATCCGTCTTCCAAAGGAGAAGCCCCTAGCTTTCTTCTTTCTTGCAGAACTCCAAGCTTCTTCCAACCGCTGGCAGCTTCCTTGCACCCTCAGCTGGCATTTCCTGGGCTCCTGACGACTCTCGACACTGTCACGACTATTGGACTTGGTCCCCTTGTCTTACAGGTACTCAGGTCTGGAAATCCACTGTTGTTGCATTGCTGGTGTTTGTTCTTCCTGCAGAATCCCCCAATCACGACTTCTGTGCTCTCTGGGGGTAGTAGGTGCAGTTTACACCTACCTTTCAGGGTCTTGGGGTGGGCTATTTTTCTAACCCTCTCTGTTTTCTTACAGTCCCAGCGACCCTCTACAAGCTCACATAGGTTTGGGGTCCATTCGTGGTTCGCATTCCACTTTTGGAGTATATGGTTTGTGTTGCCCTTATACCTATGTGCTCCTATTGCAATCTATTGTAATTCTACACTGTTTGCATTACTTTTCTTGCTATTACTTACCTAAGTTTGGTTTGTGTACATATATCTTGTGTATATATCTTATCCTCATACTGAGGGTAATCACTGAGATACTTTTGGCATATTGTCATAAAAATAAAGTACCTTTATTTTTAGTACTTCTGAGTATTGTGTTTTCTTATGATATTGTGCATATGACACCAGTGGTATAGTAGGAGCATTACATGTCTCCTAGTTCAGCCTAAGCTGCTTTGCCATAGCTACCTTCTATCAGCCTAAGCTGCTAGAAACACCTCTTCTACACTAATAAGGGATAAGTGGACCTGGCACAAGGTGTAAGTACCTCTGGTACCCACTACAAGCCAGGCCAGCCTCCTACACTTTGGTTCTAGTCAGTAGAGAATGACAGAGCACAAATCCAGAAGAAATGGAGGCTAGCAGGTACAAACTATGGATGGAGGTCACCCTAAGGTTAACAGGTTGACCAGTGGAATCATTTGGCTCAATGTCAGTGTGGCGTTCATCATTTGCTCTTGAAGTGACATGCACAGTGCTTATATAGGTGCCACCCCAGCGCAGTGACATCAGTTCTTTTCTTTCCTCGACAGCGCAGATCCAGAGATGGGATGGCAACCCCAGTCAAATTTGACTACTTTTTTAAAATTTTGACAAAACTATTTTTCGAGCTTTGTCTCCTGCTGTGCTATGGATGTCCCCTAAAAAAACAGCAGGTTTGAAACTCCGTGGTTCCTGTCACAGGCGGATGTCTTTGACAGATCCACACTTGGTTTGTCTCTGTTGCTTGGAGAGGGACACCAAATCTGAGGCCAGCGACAACTGCCACACTATAAACCCAAAGGCACTGCGGAAATGCGCTCTGAAGCTCCTTGCCACTCAATGTTGGACGACCTTGAAATGTTCTCCATCTTGGTTGTGTGTAAGATCACATGACCACTCGTGGAGCTGCTATCTAAGATCATCCCAGTTGAACTGGTCAGGTAAGTCCCACAAATGTATGAAGTCCAAGAAGTTGATGCAATATTCGACTTCACTGAATCAGCCAAAGATCTCGGACTATGTTTGGGAACGACGACACCACTCAAGGCCTCATTCCACCCCAGAGTCTTGGTTGTGTGTAAGATCACGGGGCCACTCGTGGAGCTGCTATCGAAGATCATCCCAGTTGAAGTGGTCAGGTAAGTCCCACAAACGTATGAAGTCCAAGAAGTTGATGCAATATTCGACTTCAGTGCATCAGCCGAAGACCTCGGACGATGTTTGGGAACGATGACATTGCTTAAGGCCTCATTCCACCCCAGAGTCTTTGCTTGGCTCCGCTCAGTGTCTCCCAGAGTCTCCCATGAGCCTAATCGATTCCCACAGAACTCAAATCTTTTTTTGAGGCCATGCTTCTCATACTTCAGCAGCCCAATCCCTCTGAAGACTTTTCAGGGCTCCATGGGTTCAGAAGGCACCCCTAATGGATTCCTGCTAGCAGGTCCTCCCTCAGCACCAGCTAGGCCCCTTCGATCAATTGCTATTGTCGATCCTGACTTGATACAGAGCCAGAGCAGTGCCTGCATCGGCCAGTACCATACTTTCCAAGTTGGAGCCAGTGCCTTTTTCTTTTGGCAGGCCTGGAGAAGGTGGCGATTAGAGAGGGTCCACAGGCCCTTATAGATTCCACCACCCCTTTGACAACCAGAAGGCGACTAGTATGAGGAACTGGTGGATGCCAGTGGTCTGGACGCCTCACAAGGCACTGGCTTGGTCTCTCTTCCTACCCCAGCTATTGAGGAGGGACCCTCTTTTGCAGTGGTGGTCCGGAGGGTGGCTGAAGTCCTGCCCTCAGTGGCAGTTAAGACTAATGTCTTCACAGAGGTACTTCACCCCTGCCGACCCTCTCTTCCCATTCAGTGAGGCCCTTACAAATGTACTGCTTGGGCTTTGTCCATGCCTTTCACAGGTGCTCCTGTGCGTAGGTCAATTGACTGATGCCATCACCCTGCTCCTCTGGACCCCAGTTTCCTCACCAAGCACTCTACCCTTGGAGTGCTTGGTTCTTCAAGCCTCCACTGCCTGAATAAATGCTAGCATATTCCCTACCACTCCACCAGATAGGGAATTCAAAAGGCTGTGCACCTTTAGCAAGATTATGGGGGTCATTCCGACCCCGGCGGGCGGCAGGCGCCTCCCGCCGGGCGGAGACCGCCAAAAGACCGCACCGCGGTCAAATGACCACAGCGGTCATTCTGACTTTCCCGCTGGGCGGGCGGGCGACCGCCAAAAGGCCGCCCACCCACCCGCCCAGCGGGAAAGACCCAGCAACGATGAAGCCGGCTCCGAATGGAGCCGGCGGAGTTGCTGGTGTGCGACGGGTGCAGTGGCACCCGTCGCGATTTTCAGTGTCTGCAGAGCAGACACTGAAAATCATTATGGGGTCCTGTTAGGGGGCCCCTGCACTGCCCATGCCAGTGGCATGGGCAGTGCAGGGGCCCCCAGGGGCCCCACGACATCCGTTCCTGCCAGCCTGGTTCTGGTGGTGAAAACCGTCAGAAACAGGCTGGCGGGAAGGGGGTCGGAATCCCATCCGCCATGGAGGATTCATTTGGCCAGGGGAAAACCGGCGGGAAACCGCCGGTTTCCCTTTTCTGACCGCGGCTTTACCGCCGCGGTCAGAATTGCCCAGGAAGCACCGCCAGCCTGTTGGCGGTGCTTCCGTGGTCGTTGGCCCTGGCGGTCAATGACCGCCAGGGTCAGAATGACCCCCTATATTCTCTTCTGCTGGCCTAGTACTGTGGTTGGTGAACACTGCATGCCTTTTGGGCCAATACACTCGCACTATGTGAGATTTAGTTTAGCAAGTGCTGCCCATGATCTCTGAGGATGTCCGAGCCATAGTCACCCAAGCTGTTGATAATAGCTGAGATGCAGCAGAGTTCACCATTCTGGACACGACGACTCACTAGACAGAATGATTGAATTATCAATGATACTCAGACACTTTGCTTGGTTTAGAACCACTGCCTATACAGTGGATGTCCAGGTTTCCCTCATGGACATGCCCTGTGATGGTGCTCGTCTTTTTTTAATGAAAAACCAGACTCAGTGCTGGAGCACTTTAAAGACAGCAGAGCTACAGCCAGGTCTTTGTCTCAGTACGTGGCCTCCCTGCCTTTCACCCATTCTGTGGCTACGGTAGGGGCTCCCAACCATGTAATAATACACCCTCCCACCAATGCCAACATACTTCCCAGCCTTTTTGTGGCCATGGATGTGGTTACCACAGATCATCTGGGACCACCAGCCAGTGTTTGGGTCAGTCTACCGCCCTCCAGCAGCTGCAGTCTCTAAATTCCTTTAGTTTGCCCTCATACCACCATGGGCACGCACTGGGGCAGGGAAGCAGGATTGATCATCCCCTGCCCCACTGGCAGTCCATAATATTATTAAATGGGTCTTCCAAACTATCTAGCAGGGATACTCCATCCCTTTTCAGGAAACCCACCACCCATTCAACCTTCTCATGACCGGCTCGCAGAGGAGCGTCTCTCCTTGCTCTGTCAGGAAATGTTGACTTTTTTGGCAATGAGCGCTGTTCAGAGGGTGCCTGGATCAAAAGTTCATGGTACTGGATTCTATTCATGCTACTTTCTGGTGCCCAAAAACAATGGAGGCCTCCACCCTATTGTATACCTACGCTCCTATCTTTTTGCTGAAGCTCAAGATGTTTACAGTGGCTCAGGTTCTGTCTGCAATCAATATTGGAGACCAGAATGTAGCACTGAAATCACAGGATGCCACCGTCCACATCCCTATCTTGCCTACCCACAGGATCTGCGGTTCATAGGAGGCCACATGCATTATTAGTTTGTTGTGCTCCCCTTGGGCCATGTCAGTGCCCCGCAGGTGTTCCCCCAGGTGATGGTGGTGGTTACTGTCTTCCCCTACCTCGATCATTTCCTGCTGGAAGCAGGCTTGCCCCAGGTGGTTGTCCCCCACCTCCAGAATAAGACAAACATCCTGCATTCGCTGGTGTTCACTATCAGTATGGTAAAGTAACACTGACTCCCTCTTCTAAACTTTCTTTCATGTGACGTATTCTGGACACAGTGCACTTTTGGGCCTATCCGCCCGAATGGTGAGTGCAGGATATTTGAGCTATATGTAGGAACGTTTCAGCCTCAATCCTGTATTTTGGTGAGACTTAGTCTGAGGCTGCTGGGCCTCATGGCCTTCTGCATCCTGCCCCTTGGTGTAAGTGGGCTCTGCAGTGGGACCTGAAATTCTAGTGGGTGCAGCATCAGGAAAACCTCTCCGACCTAGTACAGATCTTGGAACTGCAAAATACCTGCAGTGATGGCTAAACAAACCAAGGTTTGGTCAGTGGTAGACCTCTCTCCTTTCACTGTAGTGACAAATACATCTCCCCTGGGCTGGGGCCGCCATCTGGCAGAGGAGGAGCTCAGCTCAGAGGACTCTGGTCTGCAGTAGAGCCCAGGCTTCACATCAACTTGCTGGAGCTATGGGGAATTGGACTGTCATTGAAGGCCTTTCTGCCTCCGATCAACTGAAGGCTTGTACTGGTATTCATGGGCAACAATACTGCCTTGTGGTACATCAACAAACAGGGTAGGGTGAGGTCATGATGCTGTGTCTAGAGACCCAGCATCTCTGGACTTGGTGGGCTCTCTGAATACCAGAGCGGACAAATTCAGCTGTCAATGCTTAGTGGATCACAAATGGTATCTCCATCCGGAGGTAGTGCAAGCTCTTTTTCGAGATTGGTGAGAACCTTGGTTAGGTCTGTTTGCCACTGCTGAGAACATGCACGGCCAGCACTTCTGCGTGCTGGAGTTGCCAAAGCAACTCTCGCTTAAAGACACTTTTTGTCTCAAGTGGAGCTCAGTCCTCCTGTATGCCTTTCTGCCTATACCTCTTATGGCAAGAGCTCTCAAGAATATCAGTATTGACCGAGTCCAATCATTCTTGTGGCTCTGGACTGGACATGGAGAGTGTGGTATTCCGTATTCCTGAGCATGAGCATCAGTCCTCCAATCTGGCTGCCCCATTCAAGAGCACCGTCTGTCGCAGCAGTGGGCAGAGTGCTTCTTCTTCATGCTTCTTCTTCATGCTTAGAGATTGAGCAGTGGCAGTTGACAGCTTTTGACCATCCCCTTGAAGTCTTCAATGTTATACTGGCAGCCAGGTGTTCCTCCACTAAAATGGTATACATTTGCAATTGGAACCAATTTGTGACATGGTTTGCCTCCAGGAATGTTGATCCTGCACCCTTATCCCACATTTAGGGGGTCATTACAACCGCCAATACACCGCCGCAGAATTCCGCCACAGCTATTATGACCCACATCTCAGAATCCGCCAAAATTCAGACACCCACACAAGTCCGCCACAGCAAAGGTCAGTGATAAACTGGCGAAAACAAAACCTCCACTGTCACGCCAACAGAAACACGCCCATGCTATTACGACCCACAAATCCACGCGCGCTCAAAATACACACACATCTCCAAAACACCACCACATTAGACGAATCAAAATACACACACCTGATACACATACAAACACCACTCCCACACACCCAACACAATATAAAACACACATCCACATCACCCACAAACCCCTACGACCAGAAATTATAGACGAAGGCGAGAGAGAGAGCACAGCATTGACAACCCCACCACAGAGAGGCACACAACACCATCACCCACACAACATCCACGCACAAAACACCACACACCACTACACATCACCACACTCATCACCACATACACCATCCCACACATCAGCCACACCACCCCATGGCACGGCAAAGACACCCCTGGTTTTCGAGGAGGAACTCAGGGTCATGGTGGAGGAAATCGTACGGGTAGAGCCACAGCTTTTTGGATCCCAGGTGCAGCACACCTCCATTGCAAGGAAGATGGAGCTATGGTGCAGAATAGTCGACAGGATCAAAGCAGTGGGACAGCACCCAAGAAATCGGGACAACATCAGGAAGAGGTGGAACGACCTACGGGGGAAGGTGCGTTCCGTGGTCTCCAGGCACAACATCGCGGTTCAGCGGACTGGCGGCGGACCCCCACCTCCTCCCCCACAACTAACAACATGGGAGGAGCAGGTCTTGACCATTATGCATCCTGAGGGCCTCGGAGGAGTCGGTGGAGGAATGGACACTGGTAAGTCAAATCTTAACTATCATATCCCCCACCCTACCTGCATGCTATCACACACCCCCACCCTCACCCCCTCCCCTATCACTCCAACTCCTCACTAATGTACTAATAACACAAACCACCCATCCCAACACCAAGCCCTGCATGACACAACAAAGCATGGTCACCCCTCACTAAAGCATGCCCACTGCACATACCCATAACACCCCCCCAACCATCATCACACAAGCCCCCACACAGAAATGCTAGCACTGGGGTACACACTCACCCACCCATTGCACACCATGACACACACAGATGCAATAATCATGCTTTTACACCCCTGCAGGACCACTACCTAACGTCACCAGACAGGAGGGTCCAGACATCTCTACCCCACCCACAGAAGAGGCCCACAGTGATGACAGCAGCTTCGGCCAACTGGATCCAGATGACCAGCCCGGACCATCGTGGGCCTCGGGACAGTCGGTTCCCCTCGCACAGGCACAGCCCAACACTGACCTTCCACCCTCTGGAAACACCAGTACAGCACCCACCCAGCGGGCCCATACCTCCGTCCCCAGGACACGTCAATCAGCTGTGTGTCCACCACTGCAGGGAACCCAGGATAACCCACCACCCCAACAACAACAGGGACCTGGGGGCAGTGGTAGTGGGCACACGGTCCAGGGGACAGAGCCACAGGAACACAGGGTAACTGGGAGGGCTGCTGTGCGACAGGGGGCGGACTGGCCAAGGTAACCCACTCTCCACGAGGCCCTCTCCTCCATCATGGGAGCATACCACCACTCCAAGGAGACGATGGCTACGGTCCTGGCCAAGTTTCAGGAGACCCAGCGCCTGCAGGAGGAACAGTATTTGGGGTTCAGGGAGGAACTCTGAACCATCATATCCGCCCTGGGCACCATCGTAGGGATGCTGAAGTACATACAGAACACCATGAGGGACACCGTGGCACTCCAGGGGGCCCCTGACACTAGCATGGACGAAGAACTGCCCACCATCTCCACTGGTGCTAGTGGACAGGTTGCCCCGCCACAGGACCACCACACCAGCACCCCACCCCCTGCAGACGGAGAACCACCCCGCAAGCGGTCCGTGAGATCTAGGAACAGGACAGAGCACGATGGCAAGACCCCCGCCAAGAAATGAGACCACCCTGATTGTCATCCCACTGTCCCACTTTGTAACCCTGTCCATATTGGAACTGCCCCAGCTCCGCTTCCTATGCCCATATGGGCAATGCACCTGTGAGACTAATAGACTGGACTCTGCCATGGATATTCCTCCACCACCACCCATCACCATTTGACCACCCCCTCCAATAATTTGCACCTCAATAAACACCGTTGAAGCACAAAAATATCTGGAGTCAGTCTGTGATTTTGAAAATGTGTATTATCTATGACAATGACAAAATCCGTTTGAAAACTGTAATGTCAACATACCTATGTCACACATCACAAGTCCATGAAGGATGCAAGCAGATGACATACGTTGGTAACCACACCTGTGAAACCGTAATGGAAATGTACAACTCAGTTACCAAATACTGCTTGAAATTGACAGACAGAATAAAGGTAGAAGTGTGAAAGTAAATGTAGTAGTCAAGAAAGTGTTCTCACCTGTGTGTCACTGGAAATATTGCTGTATGACTGACTCCCTGTTGTCAATGTCTTCTTCCTCTGCTTCCTCCTCATCACTGTCCACAGGCTCCACAGCTGCCACAACACCGTCATCTGGACCATCCTCCTGCAGAAAAGGCACCTGGCGTCGCAAAGCAAGATTGTGAAGCATAGAGCAGGCGATGATGATCTGGCACACCTTCCTTGGTGAGTAGAATAGGGAACCACCTGTCATATGGAGGCACCTGAACCTGGCCTTTAGGAGGCCGAAGGTGCGTTTGATCACCCTACTAGTCCGCCCATGGGCCTCATTGTAGCGTTCCTCTGCCCTGGTCCTGGGATTCCTCACTGGGGTCAATAGCCATGACAGGTTGGGGTAACCAGAGTCCCCTAATAGCCACACCCGGTGCCTCTGGAGTTGATCCATCACATAAGGGATGCTGCTATTCCGCAGGATGTAGGCGTCATGCACTGAGGCAGGGAACATAGCATTTACCTGCGAGATGTACTGGTCTGCCAAACATACCATCTGTACATTCATCGAATGATAACTCTTCCGGTTCCTGTACACCTGTTCACTCCTGTGGGGGGGACCAAAGCCACATGGGTCCCACCAATGGCACCTATGATGTTAGGGATATGTACAAATGCATAGAAGTCACCTTTAACAGTAGCCAAATCCTCCACCTGAGGGAAAACGATGTAGCTCCTCATGTGTTTCAGCAGGGCAGACAACACTCTGGACAACACGTTGGAAAACATAGGCTGGGACATCCCTGATGCCATGGCCACTGTTCTTTGAAATTACCCACTTGGTAGGAGCACTGATAGCACCTGTACTTGAGGGGGGATTCCTGTGGGATGGTGGATTGGTGACATCAGGTCTGGCTCCAACTGGGTACACAGTTCCTGGATTGTGGCACGGTCAAACCTGTAGGTGATGATTAAATGTCGCTCCTCCATTGTCAACAGGTCCACCAGCGGTGGGTACACCAGAGGATTCCGCCATCTCCTCACATTTCCCAGCTGACGGTGCCTAGGAAGGACAACAGCGAGCACAGAGTCAAGCAACTCAGAGGTATGTACCCACAGCTACACAGAACACGAAACAAATTCCAAAAGCTTGTCTGTATGTGTGTTGAGTCTAGGCCTAGGTATGTGTGATGCAGTTGAAAATGAAGCCATGTGGGCCCCTGAAATGGCGGTTGCCTGACCTCTAAAGTGGGACAATGGTATGTGAGGTAACTGCGCTGGCGTTGTACACTGTCGCGGTAGGCGGTCGAAGACCGCTGTGCAATGCTGCATTGGTTAACATTGGACCCTATGGGTCCCAGGAGCCAATGACGAAGTGCGCCGGCTGTGATGATACCCACCGCCGTGGACGTCACCGCCGCGGACGTGACCGCTATTTTCTATCTGTCGAATCACTCGATACCTGATCTTCTACAGGAGAGGACCTATACTGCAAGTGCTGCTGTGACCTCGGTCTGGAAGAGACAATGGCACGTGCGTCTGGTGAAAGGGCCCCTGCCTTCACTGCACAGGAGTTGGAGAAGCTCGTGGACGGGGTCCTCCCCCAGTACATGCTACTCTACGGTCCTCCAGACCAACAGGTGAGTACATAGGGTGCAAGTTGTATGGGCTATGCCTGGGTGGAGAGGGCTGGATGTAAGAAGGAAGGGGGTAGAGTTCTGCGAGCATGAAGGACTGTGAATGCATGTGCCACATGGCAAGGGTAGGGATGTGGGCCACTCACTTCGACGGTGCAGTTGGTGATGACTTCTCTTCTTCCCCTGTACATGTCATGTAGGTCAGCGCCCACCAGAAGAAGGATATTTGGCGTGCCATCGCCAAGGACGTCCGGACTCTGGGGGTCCACCAGAGACGGAGCACCCACTGCCGTAAAAGATGGGAGGACATTCGCCGCTGGAGCAAGAAGACGGCGGAGGCTCAGCTGGGGATGGCCTCCCAACGTGGGAGGGGTGCCCGTCGCACCATGACCCCCTGATGTTCCAGATCCTGGCGGTGGCCTACCCTGAGTTGGATGGGCGCTTGAGGGCATCACAGCAGTGACAAGGTGGTGAGTACACTCTCATTCAGCTGACTTTGCGCGCAGTGAAGGTGTCTGGGTGGGGGAGGAGGGCTGTGGGTTTCCCTAGGCCAGGGTGAGTTCCGTAGGCTAGGCCTCTCCGTAATGCAGGCCATGTGCCACTCCACCCCACCTGTGTAGGGTGCCAAGTACAGGTATACATGCCCCTGTGTCATCTATCTGTGCAGATGTCGACCATAGCCATGTAGGGCATATCCCAGGAACTGCATCTGTAGAGCCCAACAGCGCGTCGTAGTGCAGGGGGCTGCTGTGTCTGTATTGTCCGCCAACGGTAGTGATAAGCCATGCACTCAACCTGTCTTTCTTCTGTCGTCGTCCCCCCCCTTTTTGTGCTCGCCCTGTTCTTTTGTGCATCAGCATCATCAGGCGGAGGTACAGTGGCACCGGAGCACGAGGGGGCTGCATCCCACATGGCCATGGAGGGCCACACCACAGACCCAGAATACACCAGTGGGACAGAGGGCGAGGGGAGCTTCACGGCGGTCACCGGATCTGCAACCAGCGACACAGACTCGTCCTCCGATGGGAGCTCCCTTGTGGTGGCGGCAACATCTGTGCCCCCCACTTCTACAGGTACAGCCGCCCCCCCCCCCTACCAGCTCCGCCCTCCCAGCAGCCCCTCAGCCTTCGCCCGTGCCCGCTCACCCAGGAGGGTGGGCATCACCTTCGCCCCAGGCACCTCAGCCCCTGTCACCTCTGCTGCCCTCAATGAGGAGGCCATTGACCTCCTCAGGTCACTCACTGTTGGGCAGTCTACCATTGTGAATGCCATCCAGGGTGTAGAAAGGGAGTTGCAACACACTAATGCATTCCTGGAGGGCATTCATTCTGTTCAGGCTGCCCATCATCGAACCCTGCAATCTCTGGCCTCAGCACTGATGGCAGCCATTGTCCCTGTCTCTAGCCTCCCCCCTCCAACTTCCTCCACCCAGACCCAATCCCCTGTACCCCAGCCTATCCCAAGCACACCATCAGACCAGCCTGCACACACCTCAACACACAAGGGCAGCTCAGGCAAACATAGGCACCACACATCCCACAGGCACTCACACAAGCATCACCCACATACAGACACAGCAACATCCACTGCCTCCACTGTGTCCCCCTCCTCTTCGTCTCCCTCCTCCCTCCCAGTGTCGTCTATGCTCTCACCTGCATGCACTACCACTACAGCCACTAGGACTCGCACCAGCACACCCACCACCACACCCCGCTCACCTGCACTCACCACCCCCACTACCATTTACACGTCCCCTGTGTCCTCTCCCAGTGTGTCTGTGACGCCCCCTCCCAAAGTACACAAACGCGGGCACACACACACCCAACATCCATCCACCTCACGACAGCCTCCAGAACATGCACCTGCACCCAAATCATCAAAGTTACACCTCCTACAACCACCTCCTCTTCCTCCACTCCCAGACCCCCTCCAGCTACCCGTCCCAGTGTTCGTCAGAAACTTTTCCTGAGCAATGTTGACCTCTTTCCCACCACCCCCCCTCCAATTCATGGGTCCCGTACTAGCACCTCAGCCAAAACATCTGCGGTACCAGTGGTGCCTGTTAGAGGTATGTGGAGTGTACCGGGCACCAGGGCAGCCAGTGTGACACAGAGCCAATGCACAGCCAGTCCCCCCCCTGTGAAGCACCAGAAGTTGGACAGTGCCCGACGGGAGAGGGGGAAGACTCCTGCCGGCAAAGCTGCTCACAAGGGTCCCGGGGGAGTGTTGAGTCAGCTGTGACTCCTCCCAAGGTGGGGAGGGGCTGAAGAAAGCGCCAAAGTCTGGGAAGAGCAGCACGGCGGAGAAGGCCGCCATCATCCCCGCTGCCCAGGACACCACCGCCAGCCCGATCGTCACTGGTCAGGAGACCACCGCCAGAGTCAGTGCCCAGGAGGGTAGCCCGATCGTTACTGGTCAGGAGACCACCGCCAGAGTCAGTGCCCAGGAGGGCAGCCAGAGTCAGTGCCCAGGAGGGCAGTCCAATTGTCACTGGTCAGGAGACCACCGCCAGAGTCAGTGCCCAGGAGGGCAGTCCGATCGTCACTTGTCAGGAAACCACCGCCAGAGTCAGTGCCCAGGAGGGCAGCCCGATCGTCACTGGTCAGGAGCCCACCGCCAGAGTCAGTGCCCAGGAAGGCCCCAGCAGCCACAGCCCCGCTGGGCAATGAGGGACCGCCATGGCAAACACTGCTGCACAGGTCAGAGACAGCAAAGTCAAGCACCGCTGAACAGGGCAAAGACCGCTGAACAGGGCAAAGACCGCCATGGCAAGCTCCGCTGAACAGGTCAGAAACTGCAAATTCAAGCACCGCTGAACAGGGCAAAGACCACCATGGCAAGCACCGCTGAACATGTCAGAAACTGCAAAGTCAAGCACCGCTGAACAAGGCAAAGACCTCTGAACAGGGCAAAGACCGCCATGGCAAGCACCGCTGAACAGGGCAAGCACCGCTAAACAGGGCAAAGACCGCTGAACAGGGCAAAGACCGCCATGGCAAGCACCGTTGAACAGGGCAAGCACCGCTGAACAGGGCAAAGACCGCTGAACAGGGCAAAGACCGCCATGGCAAGCACCGCTGAACAGGTCAGAAACTGCAAAGTCAAGCACCGCTAAACAGGGCAAAGACCGCCATGGCAATCACCGCTGAACAGGGCAACCACTGCAAAATCAAGCCCTGGTAGGCCATGTGCAGCAGGGGCAGTGACGGAACTGGGACCGTCACGGGGAGGGTGATGCACTCTGGGCACCAGTCCCCCTCCAGAGCCAGTGGAAAACAGCATCCACTACCTCTGTCCTTAACAGGATGAAGCACTCTGGGCACCAGTCCCCCTCCAGAACCAGTGGAGAACAGCATCCACTACCTCTGTCCTTAACAGGATGAAGCACTCTGGGCACCAGTCCCTTTCCAGAACCAGTGGAGAACAGCATCCACTACCTCAGTCCTTAACAGGATGAAGCACTCTGGGCACCAGTCCCCCTCCAGAACCAGTGGAGAACAGCATCCACTACCTCAGTCCTTAACTGGATGAAGCACTCTTTGCACTCCCCAGGATGGTACAGTGGGCAAACCACCCACTGGAGAGACTTGTGAGACTGTGGCTTTGCACTCCCCAGGATGGTACAGTGGGCAAACCACCCACTGAAAAGACTTGTGAGATTGTGGCTTTGCACTCCCCAGGATGGTACAGTGGGCAAACCACCCACTGAAAAGACTTGTGAGACTGTGGCTTTGCACTCCCCAGGATACATCAATGGGCATGGAGCCCCGTTGTGGATCTGGCGTGGTGCTGTCATCCGGCTGAGGTGCCCCCCCTTCCCATCCCCCTGAGGTGCCTGTTGTATTTCGATCTGATGCCCCTGCAGTGTTCTTTCCATTTCTGGTCAGGTATCTGATGTGGGCCTCGCCCATGCATTTAGGGCCCAGTAGTCCACGGACATTGAATGGTGCATACCTGCACTACTAATTGTGATGTATACATTTTGGAATGTGTATATATATCTGTATATATTAGCTTACTGTATTTTGTAACATTACAATGGTTGAACTCATTTCCTTTTGTCTTTGCATTCTTCCGTGGGGGTTGGGGGTTGTTACTGTGATGTTTGGAAATGCATTGGTGTGTGTGTTGTAGTGGGTGAGGGTGGGGGTGGGGGTGGGGGTGATGCGTGTGTGTGTCCCTGACTTTTGCCTCCCCCCTCCCCTATGTCGTAGGTGCAGTACTCACCGTTGTCTTCGGCGCCGGCGTTGCTGATGATCATAGAGGAGCAGGAAGACTAACGCAGGAAGTATTTGGAGTTCCGGCTCCATGGTGCCCTCCTTCCTCGTGGAGTGTGTTAAGGTGAGCGTTTTCCCATTGAAATGGCTGTTTCCGCCATGTTTTTATCCACGGTGAATCTGCCCCGGAAAAGGTGGCGGATTGGCCTGTTGTAATACTGTGGGCGGTACTTTGTCTCCCCCCTGTCTGTTGGCGGTGACCGCTGCACTGCTTGTCTGTACTGCCGTGGCGGTCGGAGTGTTAAAGTGGCTGTCTTTGTTGGCGGTTTCCACCACGGTCATAATTCCCTTTTTTTTTTCCGCCGGCCTATTTCCGTTCTTACTGCTGCTTTAACACCGTCCACCAGGGTTGTAATGACCCCCTTAGTTTTTTATTCTCTCTTTGGCCTAGCAGGGCTCTGCTCTAGGCACTGTAAGAGGCTCCCTTTCAGCGATTTTAGCTTTTCTTGTGGTTGCTGGACCAGCCTTCCTTGCCCCTGTCCTCTCTAATGTGTGCACCATTCGAACCTCTTCCCAACTGTCCAATCTGTTTATATTTTGTCTGGTGGCCATAGCAGTAGCCAGGGGGAAGGGGGTTAGTGAACTGCAAGCAGTCTCTCTATTCATCCCCCCACACAACAATCACCCCAATAGACTGGTTCTAAGTACTTGTGCCTCCTTTCTCCCAAACGTGGTGGCACCTTTCCATGTGGATCAAAAAATCACCTTACCTACCTACTTTGCTCTGCCTCTCCCTTTTAAAATAGAGGAGAGATTCTACCGCCTGTACTGAAGAAGAGCATTGTCACTCCATTTTGATAGTTCCGGGTGGAAGATCAACTCTTCATGGGCTACGTTGGGGTGAAGAAAGGAAAGGTAGTTTAGAAAAGGACCATCTCATGATGGATAGTTCGTTGCATAAAAATCAGCTATGCATTGGCCAAGAAGCAACCCCCAAACAGCTTGCAAACTCATTCCACTAGCGTGAAGGTTGGGACCATATATTACCTCATGGAGTCCCTGTCCCGGACATGGCAGAGCTATATTGGCCTCTCTGCACAGTACAGTCAGGTCCATTGTGACAGGAACTTTGCCATTGGTCCTACTGGACATTATGGTTTAACAGTTCAAAGACCCACCTCTGAAGAGGTATTGCTTGAGTGTCTATTCTAAGGTAGAGAGTCTGCGCTGAAAATCTCTGAGGTGAACAAGTTACTTACCTTTGAAAGCACCTTGTCTGCTAGAGACTCTATCTAGCCTTAGATTCCTTACTAACCCTCCTATCCTCCCTGCTCTGCAAACATATTTCTGTATGGGGTCACATTTGTCTGAGGCCCTTAGCACTGCACACCAGTACATCAGCTTCATTTGTAGCTTTGCGCTTCTGGTGTGGAAAGATCATGAAAAGAAACTGATGTCAGGCTGCTGGGTGGTGTGTCAATAGGCACCACACACGTCACTTCCTGCACTGACAGCGCAGAGCCAAACACCACCACCTACTGGCATGTAGGGGTAGTGCTCGAGATTTTCTGGATTCAGTCTGATGCCTGGGGATAATTTGTCCTCTGAACACCTTCCTGTAGAAGGAGAAATTCAAGATGCTGCACCCTGGTCTTTTCTGTCCATTACCTTAGAGTCTAGATAGTGGAGTAGGATCTTCAGGACACCTATTTCCATGTGCCTGTATTGCAGACCTATTGGCGCTACCTGTGGCTCGTGGTAGAACAGGAGCATTTTCATTTCACAGTTGTCCCCTTTCGTCTCAACAGTGCCCCTCTGGTGATCATGAAAGGCAGTCGTCAACCACCTTCAGAACACGGCAGATCTCATTGTTGGGGTTCACTATTAACGTACCTTGGTCACACCTGACTTTCCAGACGTGTCCCTTATTCAGAACCATTCTGGTCATGGTTCAGTTTCATGTCTTTCCCTCAGGACATTCAAGCTAGATCCTAATCTTTTAGCCTTGTTCCTGGATTTCAGTAAGGTCGTTTGTAAGGTTGCTGGGACTGTTACCGTCTGCATCCTGCTGGTCAGCATTCAAGAAGGAGTATGAGGGCTGTGAGATCTGATACTTCAGTGGGACCAACATAAAGGCAGCCTTTCTGAACATGTTCAAATTGTAGAGGAGTCTGGAGTAGATCTACACCTTTGGTTACTGTTACACCATTGGGTCAGTGGCAGACCCATCTTCCTACCCCATCCCCAGCTGAGAGTGGTGACTGATTTGTCACTCCTGCATTGGGGTGGTCAGGTGGGAGCGGTGGAGATCAGAGTCTCTGGTCTTAGGTAGCATAGCAACTCCATATCAAGCTCCATCTGTTTGGTGGTGATAGACTTCGTTCCATCCATTGAGGGGAGACTGGTACTGTTGCTTACGGTCAACTCCACCACCACGTGGTATTGCAACAAAGATGGTGGGGCACTTTGCCCTTTGCCAGGAGGCACTATACCTCAGGAAATGGCCGCACCATCAAGGCGTTTTCCTGGTAGTGAAGCACATGGCAGAATCTCTGAATGCCAGGGTAGACAGCCTCAGCCATTGATGCCTAATGGATCATGAGTGCCAGCTGTACCAAGATGTGTAGAAGGTGTCTTGCACAAATGGGGAAAACCTTGGTGTTAGACTTTTATGCAGGGTCATCTCCAATCTTTTTGCGTTCTGCCTCCTATTTTTTCTGACCTGTTGGGTTTTGAACTCTGAGCACTTTACCACTGCTAACCAGTGCTAAAGTGCATATGCTCTCTGTGTAAATTGTATTGTTGATTGGTTTATCCATGATTGGCATATTTGAATTACTAGTAAGTCCCTCGTAAAGTGCACTAGAGGTGTCAGGGCCTGTAAATCAAATGCTACTAGTGGGCCTGCAGCACTGGTTGTGCCACCCACATTAGTAGCGCTGTAATCATGTCTCAGACCTGCCACTGCAGTGTCTGTGTGTGCAGTTTTAACTGTAAATTTGACTTAGCAAGTGTACCCACTTGCCAGGCCTAAACCTTCCCTTTTCTTACATGTCAGACACCCCTAAGGTAGGCCATAGGTAGCCTCAAGGGTAGGGCGCAGTGTATGGTTAAGGTAAGACATATAGGCCCTCATTACAACCCTGGCGGTAAAATCCGCTGACCGCCGTGCCAACGGCCGCCAACATACTGTGTCCGCAGCGGAAATCAGCCACGGGAATTATGACCCACACTTAGAAATCCTCCACAATACAGAAACCCACACACGTCCGCCACACCAAAGGTCAGTGATAAATTGACGGTACCAAAACCCACACTGTTACGCCAACAGGAATACGCCCACACTATCACGACCCACGAATCAACGGGGCGGTCATTCAACTGCTGTAAACCATTGGCGGTACACACCGCTGCGCTCAAAATACACACACATTTACAAAACACAACCACATTGGACAATTCAAAATACACACACCTGATACACATACACACACCACACACACACATACCAAATCCAATATAAAACACACACCCAAATTACCCACAATCCCTTACAACAAAAAAGTTAGAAGAAGCAGAGAGAGAAAAAAGCAAAGACAACATCAGCATCCAGAGGCACAGAACACCATCACTCATACACCATCCACGCACAAAACACCACACACCCCAAAACATCACCCTACACATCACATCAACCATCACCTCACACATCACTCACACCACATCATGGCACCTCAAAGACACCCCAGGTTTTCTGAGGAGGAGCTCGGGGTCATGGTGGAGGAAATCATCCGGGTAGAGCCACAGCTCTTCGGATTACAGGCGCAGCAGACATCCATTGCTAGGAAGATGGAGCTATGGTGGAGAATTGTCGACAGGGTCAACGCAGTGGGACATCATCCAAGAACACAGGATGACATCAGGAAGAGGTGGAACGACCTACGGGGGAAGGTACGTTCCGTGGTAGACAGACACCAGATAGCCGTACAGAGGACTGGCGGTGGACCCCCACCTCCTCCCCCACAACTAAGAACATGGGAGGAGCAAGTCTTGGTGATAATGCATCCTGAGGGCCTCACAGGAGTAGCAGGAGGACTGGACTCTGGTAAGGCAAATCTGTACTACTATGTCCCCCCACCCTACCTGCATGCTGTCACTAACTCCTACCCCTACCCTCAAACCCATCACTCCACCTCCTCACATATACCCCACTATCACAACCCACACATCCCAATACCAAGCCCTGCATGTTACACTAATGCATTGACACCCATCACAGACCTGCATGGACACCCATCACCAAAGCATGTCCAAGGGAGAGACTCACCCAGGGCACACAATCACCACTCGCACAAGGGCCAAGGTGATATTGCAAGCACAGTAGTTGAGGGAAACACACCCATTGCACAAGATGGCACACACAGATACAATAACAATGCATTTCCACCCCAACAGGACCCCTACACAATGTCACCGGACAGGAGGTGCCAGCCATATCCAGTCCCCCCACAGAAGAGGCCCACAGTGACGACAGCAGCTCTGCACGCCTGGATCAAGATGACCAGCCTGGCCCATCAGGGACCTCTGGACAGTCGGTTCCCCTGCCACAGTCCCAAACCATCACAGAACCTCCCCCCCTCAGGAAACTCCACCACAGCACCCACCCAGCGGGCCCATGCCACTGTCCCCAGGACACATCAATCAGCAGTGTGCCCACCACCACAGGGATTCCAGGCAACCGCACAAACACAGGGCAATCAGGGACCTGGGGTCAGTGGCAGTGGGCACACGGTTTAGGGGACAGAGGCACAGGATAACAGGGAAGCTGGGGGTCCTGCTGTGCGACAGGGGGAGGACAGGCCCAGGGAACCCACTCTCCACAAGGCACTCTCAAACATCATGGGAGCAACCACCATTCCCAGGAGACCATGGGCAAAGTACTGGCCAAGTTTCAGGAGACCCAGCGGCTGCAGGACGGAGAATACCTGGGGTCAGGGAGGACTTGAAGTCCATTAACACCACCCTGGTCACCATTGCAGGGGTGCTGGCAGACATGGCCAACACCATGAGGGAGACAGTGGCATACCACCAGGCCCCTGTCACCAGCACAAATGATGAACAGCCTTCCACGTCCGCCGGCGCTAGTGGACATGATGTCCCGCCACAGGAACAACAAGGCACCAGCATACCACCCACTGCAGAAGGAGAACCACCACGCAAACGGTCCCTGCGATCCAGGCAGAAGACAGAGAACATTGCCAAGACCCCCACCAGGAAATAAGACTCTCCTGATTGTCACCCTTCTGTCCCAATCTGTCACCCTGTCCACCTTGAACTGCCATTGCTCCCCTTCCTGTGCCCCCTTGGACAATGCACCTGTGATACAAATAAACTGGACTCTATCCTGGACATTCCTCCACCATCACCCCAGCCCCTTCCACATCCCCCTATACACATTAGCCCATAAATAAACACCTTTGAATCACAAAACAATCTGGAGTCAGTCTGTACATACCAATGTATGACAGTTGTTGGGCAGCAGTAAACATAGCAGAAGGCAGAATGAGGTACCCAGATCTGTGAAATGGAAAGCCAAAGTGGACTGTCAGGCTCCATACACAGAGGTTAAGAGGCTGACTTATACAATGTCCTACAGTAGCCAGATATGAGATGAGCAGTGCCAGTCTCTTACCTGTGTCTCACTCGAAGTACTGCATGATGATGTTGTTCCAGTTGTCAATACCTTCTTCCTGTGCCCCCTTTCCTCACTGTCCACAGGCTCCACAGCTGCCACAATACCATCATCAGGCCCATCCTCCTCCAAAAAAGGCACCTGGCGTGGCAATGGCAGGTTGTGCAACATGCAGCATGCCATAATTATCTGGCACACCTTCTTCGGTGAGTAGTATAGGGAGCCACCTGTTAGATGGAGGAACTGGAATTTGGCCTTCAGGAGGCCGAAAGTCCACTCAATAATACGCCTAGTTTGTCCGTGTGCCCCATTGTAGCGTTCCTCTGCCCCTGTCCTGGCATTCCTCACTGGGGTCAGTAGCTATGAGAGTCTGGGGTCACCAGAGTCACCTGAAAATGTCAAGGGAAATCTGTTAGACACACACTAACACTTAGGGACTACCCCATACCCAGACACCTATTCATACTGTGTGGGGACCTTGGGCTCACCTATTAGCCAGACACGGTGCCTCTGGAGTTGGCCCTTCACATAAGGGATGCTGCTATTCCTCAAAATGTAAGCGTCATGCACAGAGCGAGGATACTTGGTAATCACATGGGAGATGTACTGGTCTGCCGAACACACCATCTGCACATTCATAGAATGTTAGCTTTTTCGATTTCTGTACACCTGTTCATTTCTGCGGGGGGCAAATGCCACATGTGTACCATCAATGGCATCCATTATGTTGGGGATATGTCCCAGGGCATAGAAGTCAGCTTTCACTGTGGGCAAATCCTCCACCTGGGGGAATACAATGTAGCTGACCATGTGTTTCAGCAGGGCAAACAACACTCTGGTCAACACGATGAAGAACATTGGCTGAGACATCCCTGATGCCATGGCATCATGTAGTTTGAAAGGAGCCACTTGCCAGGAAATGGAGCACTGACAGGACCTGCACTCGAGAGGGTATTCCTGTGGGATGGCGGATAGCTGACATCAGGTCAGGCTCCAATTGTGCACGTAGTTCTTGGATTGTGGCACGATCAAGTCTGTAGGTGATAATGATGTGTCTATCTTCCATTGTCGACAGGTCCACCAGGGGTCTGTAGACCGGAGGATGATACCATCTCATCATCTGCACAGAGGATGTGCCCTATGGAGGAGAATGGTGAGCAGAGGGTCATGTACCACATAGGTTGCACAAGTGTTTTTGCTGTAATGTGAGTAAATCCGTGTGTGGCGTTGTCTGGCCGTATTTCTGTCCAAATGTGCTGTGGCGCAGTTAGGTGCCATGCCATGTGCCACCCAGAAATGGCGGCTGCCTGACCTGTAAGGAGAGACAAGGGGAAATGAGGTAACTGCGCTGGCGTGCAGTGTCCCGGTAGGCGGTCGAAGACCGCCACGCAACTCAGCATTGGTTATCATTGGGCCCCATGGGTTCCAGGAGCCAATGACGATGTACGCTGGCGGTGACGGTACGCACCGCCGCGGATGTGACTACCATTTTCTATCTGTTCACTCATTTGATACCTGACCTTCAACAGGAGAGGACCTACACTGTGGATGGTGTCCTCCACCAGTACACGCTACTCTACGGTCCTCCAGACAAACAGGTGAGTACACTGTGAGCATGATGCGTGGGCCATGAATGTATGGAGTGGTGTGGATGGAAGATATATGTGGGGGTGGGGGCTGAGGCATGCATGCGAGGATGGTGAGTGTATGTGTGTCAGGGCATGGGTGGGAACTGGTGGGCAATGAGTATGATGAACCAGACTGGAGAGTAATTTCCTTTCATCCTATACCTTTCCTCTAGGTCAGTGCCCACCAGAAGAAGGGTACTTGGCGTGCCATTGCCAAGGAAGTGCCGACCCTGGGGGTATATCAGACAGAGCACCCACTGCCGCAAGAGATGGGAGGACCTGCGCGGCTGAAGCAAGGAGACGGCGGAGGCTGGGGATGGCCTTCCAACGTGGAAAGGGTGTCTGTCGCACCATGACCCACCTGATGTTCCGGATCCTGGCGGTGGCTTATCCGGAGTTGGATGGGCGATTGAGGGCATCACAGCAGCCACAAGGGGGTGAGTACAGTCTCATTCAGCTGACTTCGCGCTTTACGTGGTGTCTGGGTGGGGGATGTAGGCTGTGGGTTCCCCTAAGCCAGGGCGAACTTGGTAGGGTAGGTCACTTGTTAGGCAGGCTCGGAGGCACTCCAACCCTAATAGTGGTAGTGGGCATCTACAACTAGTCAGCCTCCTGTGGGTTCCAGGTGTGCAGCAAATGGTCTTAGGCATAGCCCCCCATGGGCAGGTGATTTTACTACTAACTACTAGTGCATGGCCTAGTGAATAGGGCTGCTCCCTGTGTGTTATGTCCGCCAATGGTAGTGGTGTTGCTGGAATTGACCATGTGTCTCCTCTGTCTTTCCCCCCTTCTTGTTTTGTCACCCTGTCCTTGTGTGCATTAGCATCATCTGGTGGAGGAGCAGAGGCACCGGAGATGGAGGGAGCTGCATCCTACATGTCCCAGGAGGGTGAATCCACCGACGGTGAGGGCACCAGTGGGACAGAGGGCGAGGGGAGCTCCACGACGGGGACAGGAGGGGATACCAGCGACAGCGACTCCTCCTCTGATGGGAGCTCCCTTGCAGTGGCGGGCACCTCTGTGCCCACTGCAACAACAGGTACAGCCACCAGCCCCCCTACCATCACCGCCATCCCAGCAGCCCCTCAACGTGTTTCCCGTGCCCGCTCACCCAGGAGGGTGGGCATCTCCTTCGCCCCAGGCACGTCAGGCCCTGCCCCAGTCAGCCCTGCTGCCCTCAGTGAGGAGGCTATTGACCTCCTGAGATCCCTCACTGTTGGGCAGTCAACCATTTTGAATGCCATCCAGGGTGTCGAGAGGCATTTACAGCAAATAAATGCATACCTGGAGGGCATTCCTTCTGGAGTGGCGGTCCAACAGAGAGCATTTCAGGCTCTGGCCTTAGCACTGATGGCAGCCATTGTCCCTGTGTCCATCCTCCCCCCTCCAACTTCCACTACCCAGACCCAATCCCCTCTACCTCTGCCTGTCCCAAGCACACCATCAGACCAGCATGCAGACACATCAACACACATCAACACACAGGCAAACATAAGCACCACACATCCCACAGGCACTCACACATGCACCATCCCCATGCAGACACACCAACATCCACTGCCTCAACTGTGTCCCCCTCCTCCACGTCCTTCACCTTCCTCCCTGTCTCATCTCCACTGACACCTGCATGCACTACATCCTCAGACACTACCTCCATCACCAGCACGCCCATCACTACACACCGCTCACATGCCATCACCACCCCCACTACCATTCACACGTCCCCTGTGTCCTCTTCCAGTGTGTCTGTTACCCCTCCTCCCAAAGTACACACATGCAGGCACACACCCACTCAACAGCCATCCACCTCACAATAACCTCTAACCCATGCATCCTCACCCAAACTCAGCAGACGTACACCTCCTACAACCACTACCTCTTCCTCCACTCCCAAATCCCCTCCATCTTCCCGTCCCGGTGTGTCCAAAACAATTTACCTAGCTAAACTGGAGCTCTTCCCTACACCTCCACCTCCCGTCCTTCTCCTAGAGCCAGGATGTCTAGATCCCAGCCCAGCATCTCAGCCACCAAATCTGAACCGCTGTGGTACCTGCTACTCCAGTACGGTCAAAGGGGGCACCCGTCAGAGCTGCCAGTGTGCCACCAACAGAAAAGAAGGACCACCATATTCCACCACCTTCCGAGCTCAAAAAGGGACCGGCTTCAAGCAGGGGACAGTCACACCACCCACCCAGCAAGGCCTCGCACAAGCACAGAGTGGACAGTGCTAAGGGCTGTCAAGATGGGGAAGGGCCACAAGCCAAAGGGCACATCACCTCTCGGCACGACGTCACCTGGGGAGGGGCTGGCAACTACCAAATCATCAAGGATGGCAGCTGCATGCACCCCAGTCACCATCGCCGCTCCGACCGCCACCTGCACCGCCTCTGCCACAACATCAGTCTGCAGCATCCTCCCAAGAATCAGCCATCTGAGGCTGCCAGAGACGGTATGGTGTCTCCATCCACCCCAACAGCCACTTGCACCACGGCCTGCTCTGGCAGCATCCCTGCCACAGCCACCGCCGCCTGCAACACCATCAGCACCGCCACGTGCACAGCCGATGCCACTCTGTCAGAAGTCAGCCCCATCCCCAGTGTGCAGCCGTCAGAGTCTGCAGGTGACGTCCTGGACCCTGGACACGCCACTTGAGACGCCACCTCCAGCACTGTCACAAACCAGCAATTGGCAGCCTAAGTTGCCGCAGGATGGAGTGTGGGTCTGCCTCTATGGAGTATCATGCTACCTGTTCCGGGTACATCGCGTGGCTGTGACACTCAGGTGAGACGAAGTCAACATGCCACACCCCAGGAGCAGCATCACTGGGCACAAAGCCCCCTCCAGAACCAGTCGAGAAAAACATCCACTAACACAGCCCTTGGCAGGATCCAGCACTCCAGGCACAAAGCCCCCTCCAGAACCAGTGGAGATAAGCATCCACTAATACAGCCCTTGGCAGGATCAAGCACTCTGGGCACAAAGCCCCCTCCAGAACCATTGGAAGATGCCACCCACTTGAGAGACTGTGGCTTTGCACTCCCCAGGAGCAAGCAGTGGGCAAACCACCCACTTGAGAGACTTGAGAGACTGTGGCTTTGCACTCCCCAGGACCAAGCAGTGGGCAACCCACCCACTTGAGAGACTTGAGAGACTGTGGCTTTGCACTCCCCAGGACCAAGCAGTGGGCAAACCACCCACTTGAGAGACTGTGGCTTTGTACTCCCCAGGACCAAGCAGTGGGCAGTGAACCCACTTGAGAGACTTGAGAGACTATGGCTTTGCACTCCCCAGGACCAAGCAGTGGGCAACCCACCCACTTGAGAGACTTGAGCGACTGTGGCTTTGCACTCCCCAGGACCAGGCAGTGGGCATGGAGCCCCCTCGAGGAGCAGTGGTGTCGTACCATCATCCGGCTGAGGTGCCCCCGTCCCCTTCCCCCTGAGGTGCCTGTTTTTTTTTCTGGGTTATTTTTGACGCACCCAAAGTACATTTTCACGCTAACAGTGTCAGCGTGTATTTAAAACTACATTAAGACTATTTTTGCATTTTAATTGAGAACTTGACTTGTGTATTGTGTATTTTTGTCGTTTTGGTCTTGTTTTGTTTAGGTACATTTTTCCTATTTTTCAAAATTTGTGTTATGTCATTTTGTAGTGTTTTCATTAAGTTACTGTGTGTGTTGGTACAAATACTTTACACCTAGCACTCTGAAGTTAAGCCTACTGCTCTGCCAAGATACCAAGGGGTTGAGCATGGGCTAGCTGAGGGTGATTCACTTTTACCCTGACTAGAGTGAAGGACCTTGCTTGAACAGGGGGTAACCTTACTGTCAACCAAAGACCCAATTTCTAACACTTGGCTTCATCTTTTCACCACCACCAATAATGTACAATCTCAGTAGCTCGGCACATTGGAGTTTCCAATGTGTCTCTTGCTAGCAGATGCGTTCCACCTAGGGTGGAACTCAGGACTCCTGTATGTCTTCCCACTGATTCCTCTTCTGCTATGATTTCTGAAGATCTGGATCGACCTGGCCCAAGTCATCCTGTTTGGGAACGGAGAGTATGGTATCCAACGCTCCTGGTTATAACCATGTGCCATCTGATCAGACTGCCTATCCTGGAAAACCTGCTGTCACAGCAACAGGACAGGATTCTGCACCTTAGTCTTTGCAGTCTCTACCTTTGTGCTTAGAGATCGAGTGGCAACAGCTGAACACCTTCAAACGTTTTCTGGAGGTGGTTGATGTCATCTTGGCTTACAGACGTTCCTTGTCAGTATACGCCGCTCTTGGGCCAAATTTGTAGTTGGATGCGGCACAAGTCAGAGTGAACCTCTTCAGGGTCAGTTTGACGCTTTGTTGTTTTTTTTGTCCCTCACTCTGCAAGACTTAGCTCTGTGCACCACTAAAGGGTACCTTTCGGCTCTTTCAGCATTACAGTTGCTGGACCAGCCCTCATTTTGTAAATGAATTGTGATGCATTTTTTGAAAGGCCTACATCCGTTCCTCCCTTTCCCTTTGTCATTCCACAGTTGCACCACAACTTGGTCCTCACATATTTGATGTGCACTTCCTTGAAGCCACTTCGCAGCTGCCCTTTAAGTGTCTTACCTTCAAGTGAGTGTTCCTCATCGCCATAACGTTGGTGCTGTGAATGGGTGAGCATCAGTTTCTCTGTGTCAATCCACTGTGCACAATGTTTTTACCAGGCAAACTGGTTCTGTGGAAGCTAGCATCATTCTTGACAAAGGTTGTGACTGTTTCATGTTGTTCACAATACTAGTGTTCTTTGCTCTGCCTCACCCCGCTAAGGAGGAGAAGAGACTCCATTGCTTAGACCACAGAAAGATTTGGAGCTTCTACATTTATCATACCAGAAAGCAACTGAGGAACGATCAGCACTGTGGGGTTTGCTGGAGAAAAAAAAGTCAAGGTCACAGAGAAAAGGACCATCTCCTTCCGGACCCTACTCTGTATCATGGCCAAAAAACAGCTTTTGGAAGGACTGCAAGGTAATTCCAGAATGGCTAAAGCTGCTACCACTGACTGGCCACATGACGTTCCTGTTCTGGACATCTGCCAGGCAGCTGCATGTATGTGACTCTATATGTTCACAAAGCACAAACAGTCAGGCTCGCTGAGGAAGGTATTTTATACTCTCTGTCCCACAGGACATTTTGATTTGAGCGAGTTCACAGGGCCACCTCTAAATTGGGACTGCTGTAATATTTATTCAAAAAGAGAGGAATCTGTGGTTAGAAGTGTCTATCAGAAGATAAAAGAAGTAAAAAGTTATTCACCCTCTATAACGCTCTTTCTGGCAGAATCTCTACATAACTGCAGATTCCTCACTGACGCTGCAGTTTTCCCCTTTCGGTAAATTGACTCTATTAGTTAATAAGATCTCATGTCCAAGAATCAGTACATTGGTCAAAGCCAATTTGCTGTTGGAGCTCTGCATCTGGGGGCACGGACAGACTCAAAGTAACTGGCATCAGTACCTGAATGCCATTTCCAGAGCAGAACAGCACCAGTGATGAGCAGCATGGAACCTCCTACTGGTGCACAGAGATATTGCTCAAAAGTTTGCAGATCCAGTCTGACTCCTGGGGAATATTCAAAAAGGTGAGGAATCTGCAGTTAGTGTTGCTTCCAGAAAGAGCTTTAGCAAAGGTAAGTAACTTGTTCATCCAGACAGTGCCTATTGTAGAGTGTGGTGACCCAAAGAAGTGTACAACAACTGGAGGAGTAATGCAAGGCAGAATTTTGGAACACACACATGGACAAAACAGAGAGAGGGAGGTAACAATTTTGTTGGCAAAAATAGGTCAAGGCATTGCAAGCCATGGTCTAATTTTTTTCGTCTGGCTTTTAATAATCTGTGGCCGGGCTCTCTAACATTTTCTGTGAGGAGAGCTATTTATATTCAGTGAAAATCATTCTGAACTACTAATATTGTTACTGTTGTAATCTTGAGCACATCAGGACAGATTACATTAGTAGCCTCCCTATGCACGATTACCAAAAGTGATCACCTGTGTGCATCATGTACGGCTGCCAGCAATTACATAAAAAGGGGTGGACAATTTTGAATGTTTATACATGGATAATACATAAAGGTCACCGCTGCAGTCCACTTAGCACCTATGTAATAATATTAGTAAAATGCTTTCTCAGTAATGCTTAATTTAGTCCTCAAATATCGGCTTAAAAATATTTTAGAATTTCAACCATTTATTTTTCCAAACATTAGCTTATGAGTTCTAATACACCCATTTTCATCTTGAACATATGCTTTTCGATTTTTGATATGCATATATTAATAATTATAATTAATTCAACCAATAAAAGGATTCTTAATTAGTAGGCTGAGCTGCACACAGGTGAGATACTTACAGGGAGTTGGGGAGCGACGAGTAGCTCAGGAGCTAAGGGTAGGAGAAGCCTGCTCTATGGTATCACATGTATTGAACTTTCTGTTTAAATCTTTGATCTTGGTTTGGAACATTATGAGGGAAAAGTAAAAAAAAAAAAAGTGCCATCTTGAAATGGGGCTAGTTTGGAAGGAAGTACCTCATCCTCTTTGGCATCTATATTGGCAAGCTTGGTATATGCAATCCTTCTTTCGTTGCAGTGACATGCAATGAAGAGAGGAAGACTTATTCTGTTGGTGGTCCTTAGCAGGTTGGTTCTCTCAGGGTCTGATAAGCAGGTGCGCAAGCATCCATCCAGGTTAAAATGTCCACCCTTCTCTGAAAAATATAACACCCATTTGTTTACATTTTGCTATTTTTGGATGAGACCTAGAGTTGGGAAGTGAAGATAATTTGTGTTAACTCTTCAATATTCTTTTGTAACATAAAGGTATCTCTCTGCTTGCTTTAATAATCATCTAGATCTAATGTAGACAGTTCTCAAATCATTTTCAATTGATTTCTTCGAGTGTTTGTGGTTTTAGGTATCTATTTTGAAAAGGAATTAAATAACTCATTTTGATGCTTTTGCTAAGTATTTTAATTGGCTTGTGGTACTGAAAATTCTGGACCCGTGTTATAAACATCGTCGTATCACAACGATTTTGGTATCAGCAGACCGAGAATGATTAGAATAGTATGCACAAGCATTGTATTCATATTCAGGTGACGAAATCACCCGAATATCAGAGTTTCCGTCCTGAAACTCTGAGGTTCCATTTAAACGACAGCCATTTTGTGATTGCCCTCACATAGGCCAATGACTAATGCCGAAAACGAGTCTGAAGGACACGTACATCTTTGCTGACTCCTCTGTGACCTGAGCAAGCTGACTCCACTGCCTGAAGCCAAACCTGTTCGGCCAGTTTCATTCCCAGTGGCCGAATGAGATTAGTATCAAGGCACAACACATCATAAAACCTTTAATCACACACAAACCATGCCTAATCTTACACACACACCTGTCCCTGTTTCTTTCTTTATGACTTGCTTTACAAGGAGGAGGTGCCTGTTTATATTGGGGGTCCGTCGATATCTGATGAAAGTACTGAGCCTTGCCGGGTAATTGATTGAGGGCTGGACAAACTGAAATATGGCTTGTCATCATAACCCTGCTATTTCTTTGTAGTGAAAATATGTGAATGGTCAACTGTAAAATAAGGAATGTTTGCCTAAAGCATAATATTTTGTATAAAAGAGAAGGTTAGCTTTGCAAGGAGAGCAGACTCCTGAGAATATACACCGTGTTGTACTACTAAGATACCTGTTACTGGCTGCAGCCAATAAACAAGATCTTTGACTTCACCAAGAAGACTCTGTGTTTCTGTAGTCTGAAACAGGAAGGACTCGAAGTCTTAGGGTGTGTTCCCTGGCACCACTGGGTTCTGAAAAACCCAGTACTTCAGTTGGCGCCCAACGTGGGGCGATTTCAGCATTACCGGTCCAAGCCAGAGGTTCGTGAGGAGCTTGTGTGAAAATTCTGGAGGGAGGCCGCCACTTCATCGACCCCTGTATGTCTACGTGGTCCGAAAGTCTTTGCTGCGAGGTTCCCCGCTTTCCGACGGCTACGAAGGACTGCTGCCCTGACTATCGCCCTGTTTTGGACCCTTGATGATTTGGTAGAGCGAAACGATAAACAAGTCTTCTGGTGACGTCATCGATACCTCAGTTAAGTATAAGTGGAGCGTCTCCCAGTCCTTAGTTTGGTTGCAAGTACCAAAGCCGAGGGATTCGTGTATTCACAAGACTATTATATTCAATAATCCTTTGAAGTTTGAAGCTAGACTGGAGAGCGAAGATGCCTGGTCTTAGCAGACATGGAAATTTGTTTTGTCTTGGTTATAATAGGGATTCCCGATTGGAGGACTCGTGTCCGGTTCCTCCGATTGGAACTCCAACCTATGAACTATATGTGAAACATGGCATAGGCCCCATCATATATAATGAAGTATGGATCCGATACACCAGGAAAGATGGTGTTTTAAAATGGCCCCAATATGGTAGTTTTGACACAGAGATTCTGGATAATCTGGAGGTTAAACTTTTTAAGAAGAAAGCCCGGCAGGTGATTTTTGACTCTTTCCGCCTATGGCGTAAGGTAGCCAAACAGAAGGAAATTAAATTAGCAAAGAGAAATAAGAGAGAAGAGGGTATCTCGATAATGCAAGCTGCCATACAGTTTAAAGATGATGAAGAAGAACAGATAAATGAGCAGTTGCACAGGCAACGTAAAATGGTGACCGATAAATGTTATCCAGTTTTTCCGCTTCTTCAGCAAGATGCAGCAAAAGAACTTGAGAAAGATCCTTTAATGTCACACTTGTTGAGGTCGCCACCCCCTTATGCGCAGAATGCTACAGCACCTCCGCAACCTTTAGCTGTGCAACCTCCGGTTATTGTGCCTCAGGTTCTTCCACAGCCGCCAGCTCCTCTTCAGTTGGCTCCTACTACTATGGCGCAGCCCCTGCAAGGGCCGCCGACTTCGCTACCTGCTCCATCTGTACCTCCTACGACTTTATGTACTACATCGACTGCCTCTTCTGGTGTTCTTCCTGATACTGCCTCTGCGTCTGCCTCTGCGTTGCCTCCCTCTGTTTTTCCTCCTGTTCTTTCATCAACTTCTCCTTCTGTCCGACAGAGAATGACAGATACTGTTGCCAGCCTTATATTTCCTCTCTTTGGGTCGTCTGGTGTGACCCCAGATTCAGAGCGTAAGCAGTCGCGTAGTCAACTGCCTAATTCTCGAGAGAGAGAAATGTTTGACCGTATGGCGCGTAAATGGGTTGTTTACCCTTCAAGGTACGATGTATAGTCTGTTATGGATGTCTTCTGTCAATGGGAAGCACCGAAACAAAGATACGTTTTTGAGAAAATGTGTGCTTTCCTTTGTGAGGAATTGGAGGATAATGATTTGGAAACAAATCCGCCTGATTTGTGACGTGTACGGTTTCAGTTTGCAAAGGGCACGATTGTGGGTTCCGATGTTGAGAAAGCAGTTGCGACGTTGTTGTCCTTTAGGAATAAGGATCCTTCTCAGTCATTGTTCGAACATGACTCCTCTGTTAAAAAAAAAGGTGCGACAGTACCCAATGAGAGAAGTCCCTCCGGTATGGAAGGACGCCGTTGCGGCTGATGTTGCTAATCAAATTGATGCTGTCCCAGCTCATTTTCAGCGTGTTTGGGTACATGTTCCGTGGAAGCGAGCTGAAGTTTTAGCCCTTAAGAAGACTTTGCCTGATCCCCGTAAAAACCCTGCAGGGTATTATAAGGAATTATCACAGACTGCAGACTCATGCATTATGAATTTAGCCGACATAGACATGTTATTTGGGAATGTTGTTCCGCAGCCTTTGTGGGGATTGATTCGCCATACAGATCATGCGCAAGAGTTAGGTGACTCATGGGCTAATATTAGTGCTGCAAATGATAGACAAGTTGGTGGTGCCAAGCCTGAGCCTTTGGTAGCAGAACTGCCTGCTAGGATCATTACTTACATGAAGACCTTAATGCCTGCGATGCGTGTGAATTGGGATAAACTGTCTGCGTGTAAGCAGAAGAAAGATGAAACAGTGTCTGATTTCTTCACCAGGTTTGAGGAAACGTTTATCGACCACAGTGGTCAAGATATGAGTACAGAAGGTGGTCAACGGTTGTTCGTTGACAAGTTTGTGCACAATTTGCTTGCCGAGCTGTGTAAGAAATTGAAGGATTCAGAGAGTTCTTGGGCCGTTTCCTCTTCAGCACAAATATTGGCTACTGCACAGTACTACGGAAATAGGGATAAAGATGAGAAGGATAGAGCAGACAAGAAAACTAAAGAATTAAAGACGAAGGTTCTTTTACAACAGCCGTATCCGCCACGTGGTGGTCAGAGTAACTATCAGCAACCTCAACAGTTCCAGAGAAACTCGCAAAGGTTCGAGTTTTCTCAACCACGTGTTCCTGTAGGTCCCAATCAGTGTTCATATTCTAAAGAAGAGGGTAATTTCAAGTATAGTTGTCCTATTTTGTTACAGCGTACGAATGATGCTTCTGGCGCAAGAGGTCGAGGTGTTCAACAAGCTCCTAGAGGTAGAGGACGTGGAAGTTTCCCCAAGAACACGCGTTCCTTTCCGTCTCAAAACTCAATGAATAGCTTTGACCAGCAACATAACGCGTCTGGTAGGACGGCTCAGTACTATGCTGACGACTACTATACAGAAGATGAGAACCTGGAAGGTAATAATTGCTAGGACAGCCATAGACGGAGAGAGGTAGTTTTTTTTAGTTCCAGTAGATCAGAATGGACCTTATGTTAAGGTGATTACATCAGGTGTGTCGGAGCCTTTTCTGTTGGATACTGGTGCTACAAAGAGTTCTATTATGCACTCAAAACTCCCTGGCGCACCTTTGTCTGGCGAGATGAATGTTTCAGTAGGTTTTTCTGGCGCCCCGGTTAGGAACCCGATTTCTAGTCCTATGTCCCTTTCTGTTGGACCTTGTGAATTGGAAGCACCCCTTATTCTGACGACAGGTTGTGGTGAAAACTTGTTAGGATTGGATTTGTTGAAAAGATTGTATGCGACATTATATTGTTCTCCTTCGGGAGTACAACTTACACTGGGTAGGAAAATGGTCTCTCCAATGTATTTGTCGAAGGATAAACTTCCGACCGAATTGTCGTTTCTTCCTGATATCATTTGGGCTACTAGTCCTAATGATGTGGGTCTTTTGGAAATACCACCTTATGTTGTGACATTGAAAGCCAATGTTAAATTACCACGCATTCAACAATACAAGATCTCTAGTGAAGGTGAAAAGGCGTTGCTAGCGATCATTTATGATTTAATTGAAAAGATGTTATTGAAGAGACAAGAGGCAACGTTTGTAATAGTCCTGTTCTGCCTGTTTTGAAACGTACTGACCCCTCTAAGCCACCTGTTTACAGGTTCGTGATTGATCTTAGAGAGGTAAATAAAATAGTTGTGCCACAGTTTCCAGTTGTTCCTGATATCACTGCCATATTAACTATAATTCCAGCTTCTGCCACCTGGTTCTCGGTGATTGACTTAAAGAATGCTTTTTTCAGCATCCCGATTGCCGAGGAGAGCAGGGATATTTTTGTCTTTAGTTTAGGAGGCCGAAGTTTCCGCTTCAAACGCGCTCCTCAAGGCTACTGTGAAAGTCCATCAATATATAGTCAGGCTTTAAAAACACAGCTTGATGCAATTGTTTTACCTGACGGCGCTACCCTTATTCAGTACATTGATGATTTGCTAGTCGCTACAGATACTGAAGAGATTTGTAAAGAAGCCACCTTGTTGTTGTTGCGTCATTTGTCTGATTTACATCACAAAGTGTCCCTTTCAAAACTGCAATATTGTCGACAAGAAGTGACCTACTTAGGTCATCTCTTATCGAAGGAGGGAAGGAAACTGACCTCAGATAGAATTCAGGCAATTGCAAAATTGAGTGTGCCAAGGACACAGAGAAGTACGTGCTTTCTTGGGCATTACATCATACTGCAGACAATGGATACCGAATTTTTCTTTGCTGGCCAAACCTTTGGTAGCATTGACCTATTAAGATACACTGAATCCCGTTCCGTGGTCTGAAGATTGTCAGAAAAGTTTTTCTGAATTGCGTAATGCATTGTGTTCGGCTCCTGTGTTGGGTACCCCCGCCTACAGTAAGCCCTTTACACTGTATGTCCATGAGAGAGAGGGTTGTGCATTGTCAGTGCTGACACAGTCTTTTGGAGACAAGCAGCGCCCATGCGCATATTTTTCGTCGACTTTGGATCCGGTAGCTAAAGCATTGCCGAGTTGCTTGAAAGCCACAGCGTCAGCAGCTGTTTCTATTCGACAGTCTGCTGGGTTAGTGGTGAATAATATGTTGATTGTGATGGTTCCACATGCAGTGGACACGTTGTTAAACAGGACCAAGACACAGCATTTAACTAGTGCTCGATTGTCAGGTTACGAGTTGACACTGTTAGCGAGTCATGTGCACATAAAGAGGTGCAATACGTTGAATCCCGCCACGTTATTGCCGATTTCAGTAGAAACAGATGATGTTGAACAACATGATTGTTTTTTTAGGACAGAAGAAGAAACGAAAGGGAGAGTAGATCTTAAAGATACTCCTCTTGTAAAGTGTGATGGTATCTTATGGGTGGATGGTTCATGCTTCAAGCTTCCGAATGGTGATACGACTGCAGCATATGCTGTCACAACTTTGCATAAGATTGTTGAAGCTGCACGTATACCACATAATTCAGCTCAAGCAGCAGAGCTGATTGCACTTATGAGAGCGTGTGCGTTATCGAAAGGAATGAAAGTGACCATATATACCGACAGCCAGTATTCGTTTGGTTTGGCCCATAGTTTTGGACGATTGTGGAAAGAACGTGGGTTCCTGACTTTGCATGGAACTAAAATTCAGCATGGTCAGTTGGTGAATGAGCTTCTTGAGTCACTGACCTTGCCATTACAAGTTGCGATTGTGAAATGCAGTGCACACAAGAAGGTTACTGATGATGTCGGTCGTGGCAATGCATTTGCTGACGAAATCGCAAAAGAAACAGCAAAAGATGTGATGAATCGAATGTATGTTGCAGGCCCCGCAAGATGGGTTGGTGACGTTGGAATGTGTGAAGATACAATAGAGGGTGTGAAGTCTCTTCAAGCTGAAGCTTCAGAGAAAGAGTTGAATGTGTGGAAAGAAAGTACGGGTAAATTGGATGAAAATGGTTGTTGGGTTGACTTGTCAGAACATCAGCGATGGTTGTTACCCTAAGCGTATGTGCTTGCAGTGGTGACAATGGCTCATGGAATGGCCCATATCAGTGTGAAAGGGATTTGTAAGTTGTTGGCTCCAGTATGGCAAAATGCTGGAATTCCTAAATTTGCAGAGAATGTGGTCAAGAATTACATGGTGTGTCTAAAATACAATCCTGGTAGGGGAACCCCAACTCCAGCTGGTCATTTTGCGCCTCCAACGTATCCGTTCGAGGTTTTGCAGCTAGATTTCATCCACATGGAAAGGTGCAACAATCTGAAAATACGTACTCGTTGTTGTTTGTGCCTTTTCAAGATGGGTAGAAGCATATCCCTTAAAAGACAACACTGCCTTATCCACAGCTAAAGCCCTTGCCAAATAATTCTTCCCTAGGTTTGGAATGCCGAGAATGGTCTGGAGTGATAATGGGAGTGAATTTGTGGGTCGAGTGATGAAAAAAGTATGTGAGGGGCTAGGTATCCAGCAAAAATTCCACGCTGCAAATCACCCCCAATCAGCTGGACTAGTAGAGTGCTATAATGACACGCTAAAACTGAAGTTGGCAAAGATACAAGCGAGCTCTGGTCTTAAATGGCCTGACGCTCTGCCTTTAGCACTCCTATCAACAAGAATGACTGTGCATTCGCGAGTGGGACTTAGTCCCTATGAAATTGTGTTCGGCCGCCCAGCCAACATATGGGGAGTGCCAAGACCAACAAAATTCAGTGAGATCGAACACCCTGTACTGCTTGATTATTTGTATGAATTGACGGCTAAATTGCGTGTTCTACACCAACAGGTTCACGATACTCTGCCTCAGGTCTCTGAAGCTCCAGGACATCTTATCGATCCTGGATCATGGGTGCTGGTCAAGAACTTCCAGCGGACAAAGAATGACCAGCCCCGTTGGACCGGCCCCCACCTCGTCCTTCTCTCAACAAGATCAGCTGTTCGAGTGGAAGGGAAAAAGAACTGGATCCACGGCGTACACTGCAAGAGGGTCCCTTTTCCTCTACCGTACGACCGGTGGGTCCAGGAGGGGATCACTGACTCTGAGACTGAGACTGTGCCTCATTTTTTTGCCATTTAGCGATGCACGTGTAAAAGGAACAATTTCTGAACGAGAAAGTGACAATAATTTGCAAGAAGCTGTGCCACCGTCAATTCGATTGAACACTACAGAGCCTGTACTCTTGTTCCAGAACCAGACAGTACCTGGAAAAAGCCGTTATAATTTGAGACCAAGAACTAAGGACAAATAATTTTTTTCCCGTTCCTTTGCTATTTTTCTTTAAAGTGCGGCTCTCTCATCTGAGAAACGTTCTTATTTTTTTTATTTTTTTTTTTTCAAACCGCCATCCGGGTTCAGCTGTAGGGTCGTGGTTGCCCAAGTCTTTGGAGTGTAGCTGAAGACGTTAGGTCGACAGTTCTGGTCAGTCTAAGGGAGTTGCCCTGGACTGACAGAAGCATTCCCTAGCATAGAACACCCTACCACCGCGAGCAGCAATTAGAGAGGATGGAGTTTTTCAAGAATGAGAGACCTGCCAAACAGATGGATTTTAAAGCCAGAATGTCTATAATAATGACAAAGAAACGATTTTTGATATTATGTATTTTCATGTTGCTCAGTGTAGTGACGTTTTTAATAGGATATGTTTTATTCTCTTTTCAAGTGACATTTGCACCCATTACACAGCCCTTACCTCCTTCTACTGTTTCCTCGCATTCTTTTCACCCCCTGCCTGAACACGAGTCTGCCAGAAGATTAGAATTTGTCAACAATTCATTCATTCAGCTTCTACACCAACACCAATTAGTAGTGAACACAACTAACTGTTGGGTGTGTGGTCTTATGCCTCATACTACTGATAAAGGTATCTCTTATCTGGTCCTGCCTTTCAGCCATAATGGTTCTGTGTGGGCATATAGAATGGTGTTCATATACGCGTATGAAGCCAACCCCCTACGTTCTGTGAAAGATAATCCTAAGAATAGTGCTCTAGCTAAGGGTATAGTAGATATGATTAGGGAAGATATTTCCTATGAGACTATCCCGAGAGATGAGACACTAGCATATATTGGATGGAACATAACAGGATATGGAGTTACTCTGAATGGGAACCAGCGAGCAAAGAGATCCTCCCCGATTTGGATTGCACCCCATCAGGGTCACCTATGTCTGCAAGGTAATGGCAAGAATCCCAGAGCTCAGTTAGGGAAAAGTATCTGCACTGAAACATATGTTTTTGCGTCTCAGACTTCTCCTTCGTTATTAGCAGCTAAGGGTACCTATTTCATCTGCCATAATAGAGCCTATACATGGTTGCCCCCTGACTTCTCAGGCACATGTTTTGTTTCGTTCCTGTTACCTCCCACCTACATGGCTGCGGCAGATTACCATAAGACAAGGATAGTTAGAGGTGTCATAAGTAAAGAAGACACTACAGGACAAGAATTTTGAGATTTCGTAAAGGGTTTTCTGCCGTTTTGGGGTCCTATGGTTAACAGCGGGAACATAAGGCAATTGACAAGGGTGGTTGAATCCACGGTAGTTGAAACCGCCGGTGCCCTTAGTAATTTGACTGCTGAGCTCCAGTCGGATCGCCTTATGACTCTTCAGAACAGGGTCGCATTAGACGTCATACTTGCAGACCGAGGTGGGGTATGTAAAGTGATCCAATCAAGTTGTTGTGTTTTCATCCCAGATAACGCTCCAACAGTCTACCAGGCCATTTCCAAACTGCATAAGATCTCCGAATCTATTCACGTGGATAAAAGAGATTGGTCATTGATGGGGTGGTTCTGGGAGCTGATATCCGCCTGGGGATGGAAGACTCTGGTAGTCATTGGGATGATCTGAGCCATTCTTTTCCTGTCCTGTTTGTGTGTACAGTGTGCTCCTGCAATATGTAGCCTCTGTGCTACATCGTGTGTAAGGAAACCTGTATCAAAAGACGAGCTAAGTAATAGGATGATGCTACAGCAACATCTCAACAACTTTATGAATATAGACCTGGACTCAGATTAGCGTGAGTATGGGTTATTGCCTATGTAAGGGCAAAAGTAGGGTCTGTGGTACTGAAAATTCTGGACCCGTGTTATAAACATCGTCGTATCACAACGATTTTGGCATCAGCAGACCGAGAATGATTAGAATAGTATGCACAAGCATTGTATTCATATTCAGGTGACGAAATCACCCGAATATCAGAGTTTCCGTCCTGAAACTCTGAGGTTCCATTTAAACGACAGCCATTTTGTGATTGCCCTCACATAGGCCAATGACTAATGCCGAAAACGAGTCTGAAGGACACGTACATCTTTGCTGACTCCTCTGTGACCTGAGCAAGATGACTCCACTGCCTGAAGCCAAACCTGTTCGGCCAGTTTCATTCTCAGTGGCCGAATGAGATTAGTATCAAGGCACAACACATCATAAAACCTTTAATCACACACAAACCATGCCTAATCTTACACACACCTGTCCCTGTTTCTTTCTTTATGACTTGCTTTACAAGGAGGAGGTGCCTGTTTATATTGGGGGTCTGTCGATATCTGATGAAAGTACTGAGCCTTGCCGGGTAATTGATTGAGGGCTGGACAAACTGAAATATGGCTTGTCATCATAACCCTGCTATTTCTTTGTAGTGAAAATATGTGAATGGTCAACTGTAAAATAAGGAATGTTTGCCTAAAGCATAATATTTTGTATAAAAGAGAAGGTTAGCTTTTCAAGGAGAGCAGTCTCCTGAGAATATACACCGTGTTGTACTTCTAGGATACCTGTTACTGGCTGCAGCCAATAAACAAGATCTTTGACTTCACCAAGAAGACTCTGTGTTTCTGTAGTCTGAAACAGGAAGGACTCGAAGTCTTAGGGTGTGTTCCCTGGCACCACTGGGTTCTGAAAAACCCAGTACTTCAGGCTTGGGCAGAGTGGCCAGTGGCATCTGACTGCCTTAACAGCAGTGAACATAACCTCGCTGAGTTACATGAGCTCTGCTAGAGAACCAATGACTGTATCACCGCTGAAGCACAGGGGAAAAATTACTTAATTTCTGACACTAAATTTCATTTTTCATTTTTTGGCTTGTTCTTTGGAATCGTCGCCCTGTTGCATGTTGGGCGATTTCAAAACTCCACAGAATTGTTGATTATATTTGCTTTCCCTGGGCAGTATGGCATTTTAGCAAGTTAGTTGTCCAAAAACAATAAATTAGCACGTTATTGTCCGATACTGCACTCTTTTGTGTGAAGGAAGAACACAGTGATTCAGGGTTATGGTTCTAGAGTACCTCGTTTACTTGCAATTTTGGATGCAACTAATATTTATTCTCATAGGACAACTTAATGAAATACTGAAGTTTTAAATTAACCTATTAGATTAAAAGGCTTCAGAACTGTCCACACAAACCTCACGTCAATTCTGGTAATATAATCAAACTCCTAATAGTTTGTGACAGTCGGCACAATCTCACTTAGTACTCTTGTGTTTACATTGAAGGAATGTAGGTAGGAGATAATTCTGAACCCCGGCTAAAAGCCTTAATGTTTAGTCTGCTTTCTTCTACCCTTGTTCTTTTTCTTTTATTCGTAATTCTCTTTTATTTCACTTGTGTTTGGTGTCAGTACCTAGGAGGAATGATGGAGATTAGAGGGCCTGAAAAGAAGTACAATGGAGAGACGGTTAGCACATGAACAGACAGCTTTGTGCACCATGGCACGAGTCTGTAGCACATTGTGTGTGCTTGTGCCTATCTGTTCATGCACGGCAGAACATTGCCTTTGTCTCTGCTTATCTTTTAAATCAGTCACTGCTCTACTAATGAACTGGCAGCACAGCACCTCCCCTGGTCGTAGACTGCACCCTGTGGCTCTGGCTTGAGGGTCGAATAATATCATATGTTAGTGGCTCACTCCAAAGAAGAAAGTTTCTTCTTCCCAGCACGCATACTGCGTGTCTTTGCATTGATATTCAATATAAATCTGCCTGATAAGTGTTCATAACAGTTTAAAGAAAATGTACAGTGCAATAATGAAGACATCTCTGGCTTCGAATATACCATAACATTCCTTGGTGTGCGTTTTTGTTGACGTTCCTTCCATTAGAGAGCATTCTGAAACATGCAAATGCATTACAATCTGTGGTTCTTCTCTGAGTAACAAAGATCATGACTGAGTAGGTGTGATAAGAAAAAAGCTCTCAAATGCATACGCACATTAGCACCATTATTAAATCATTTTTTGCTGTGATAGTCATTTGACGCATACTATATAATTTTGTCCGTTTTGTATACATTCTTTTCAAAACCAAATAATTTGTTTGGTTCTCTGGCTAAGCTTTTTCTGCATAAATTGCTTAAAACAGATGTTGACATTAGTGATGTACACCCTGGTGATCGCAAACAGCTTTGCATCCAAATAGTTCAGAAGGAGTGGTCTTTGGCAAGTGACAGTGAGGTCCTAATACCAGTACCTCTGTCACATCCAAGGCAGCGGGAACATACAGTGTCTAGGTTAAAGCCCCCTAAACAAGCATTGGAATCAGCTTCACATTATAAACCATCATAAATGATATAAAAGTGTAACTCCCATAGGAGGTACTTGTATTTTTTTTTAGAGGTTTAGTCTCAATCTAAATTTTCCTCAAGCTCAGAAGAGAAAGTACCACCTCTAAAGAGATACATCTTTTAGAAACATAAAACAAGCATTGACAAAGCTAAAGTTTGGTATTTGTACATTGCATACACACAAAGGCACAGAGCAAACTTGCCTACAGGAGCATAGAGCATGTTAACACAGTCATGACAGAAGACATAAAGGTGCCAAATGAGCACAGATCATAAGGGCATCCATGCACATTGGCAAACAGTAAAGGAAAACGCAGTCTATTGTTGGATCTTCATTCAAGCAAAATATATTTCATTTGTCCAGCTTTTAAAGATATCTTCACTATATTTTAAAACTGGCAGTTTAAACACAGAAAAGGCTGTATTTATAAAATGTAATTGCTTTTCTTTTTTAACACATAACAATTTGTGATTACTAATACTCAACAGCTAAAGGTAATTTTTAAAGTTAACTTTACTCATTCTTTTGAAAAAGGAGAAAAGTAAAGAAAACTAGCGGATGGGATCAGGTAGAAAGCGCATTCGAAAAAAATGTTGATCACACATTCTTCTTTTTGTCTGATTTAGGGTCACATTAAATTATTTAATTAATTACTCTGTGGCCCAGATGGAGATGCTGCCCACCTAATGTATAAATGACCATCAAGCCAGCAGCGTTATAAAGCATTAGCAGGAACCATTATCACGGCAGATTCTGTAAATGCTTTCTGCAGATTGGTGCAGGGGTCTTTAGGCATGATGGAGTCCTGCACCAAACGTATTACTTTTGTATTTAAAAAAAAAAAAAAAAAGCAGAATTTTCTTTTTGAAAGTAAAAAAAGATGATGTCACCATCACTATGAGAGTTGTCTCTTATGGGGGGGGGGGGGCATTTTAGTTGTTTACTGTCACTCCCTGCCAGTATTTTCCTGGCAGTGACAGAGAGTGAATATTGGCTTTATATCTGCCCATCCCGATTGGGCCGACGGACATAAAGCCATTTCTCCAATGACCCTTACTCCTTCCATTGGGCTGTCCGAGAAGTTTGGATATGGTGGAGACAGGGAAGCAAGTCACTGCCGTGGCCAAACCTACAGTTCACCCACATTTCAGTTGGGCAGGTGGACCACTATGTTGCTAGGGAGGCAGATCAATTGCTGTTCCCTCCATGACAACATATAAAGCCGCCTCTTAGTGTCAGATTATTTACGTTAACCAGGCATTATATGTGCCAACAGAAGCACACCTTTCCAGTTTAAAGACAATCATAAACATTGCTAGATAGTAGACAAGTAATCTGCTTTTTAAAACTGACCTAATATTGTTAGGAAATCAAAGCTTCTGTTTATCAATAATTGACTTAATATAGCAGACATGCCTACATTTAAACAGTTTATTTGTAAATGACTTGCTACCTGCACAATCACATGCTATCAGAAAGCAAATAAAAATGTTGCATGTTACACCCAAGCAGCATTTCAAAAGAAGGAAAGGTTTTACTGCAGCTTTACTGGCATATTACTTTTAACTGTATTTAATCTCCAGGACAGATACTAATTTATGTTAGTGGTCACAAAATGAGATATATTTTGTTAGATGATTCTGACTTGTTATTTTTTTACGATCCTATTGTTTCTTCCACTGTTTTCTAGTAAGGATGGGCTTACTACTAGTTTTAATTGTTACCTCTGTATAATTTCAGCTGAAATACCCACAGGAAATATACAATACATCATACATGAATGGAAGAATCCACTTCTGCAGGCAAAATTTGTCTCCAAGCTTTATTACGACAATTTGCTTTATCTTGGCCCTAGTGTCTTCAGGTCATACAAGCTACAGCAGCCGGATTGTTCACAAATGTTCTCTGGTTCGTTTATGCTACTCCTCTATTCCATTCCCTGGACTAGCTACCCATCTCTATCAGAATCAAATCGAAAATTCTGTGCCTTTTGCACAAAACACTGTTGAAATCGCAAGATTTGACACTTCATTCTTTACCAGCCTTCTTGTGTTCTATTTTCCCAGTGTATAGGGCTTGATTGGCCATTCTCTCTCCATGCCCCTTTGTTGTCAAATGCTCTTCCACTAGACAAATTAACACTTTTGAACATGCTGTGTTGGCCATTTTTAGTGCAAAGCCAGGTATCTCCCACATACGCTTAGAAAGGCTAGATTCAAAACAACCTCTTCAAGGCTAACTAACTCTTTTCAGACCCCGACAGACTGCCGGTTTGGCATCCACCCTCAACCTCATCTATAATGTCCCTTCCGAATGAAGCTTGGCATGCCAGTTTCAGCACTCTCTGCACCAGGATTAGTGGCTAGGTCCGGGCACAAAGTTGATACTTGTACCTACTCCTCTGACAGAATTTAATTCTGCGCGTAGTTAAGAAACTGTCCAGGACTACTTACAACTACTTTGCATCAAGAAGGTGACCAGACCCAAATGATTCAATGCATTTTTCAGGGTTTCTGTCATTTTCACTTCTAACTCGGAAGCATTATTTTCTCAAGGAGGAAGATATATTTGGATGAAGAGGATTATGAGGGGGGTAGTGTGCTTGCAGTATAACATTTAGAGATGGGGCTCTTGTACCTCCAGAGTAGAAGAAGACTAAACTCCTAGCCTGAAGTTTCAATGCCAGATGAGCACATACTCAATTGTCCACAAGATGGCTGAGGGTTTGGAGTTGCCTTTTCAATGAGTAATAGTGCTCTGCAGGTCTCTCAGTTAAGGAATAAGGGAATCGCTTGCCCCAGCCGATTGGCAGTTGAGTGATCCAAGAAGCACCATTGCTTCTCGGGTTCCTTCCTGCACCTTTACAACAAGAACCAACAAGCATTTTCAATGCAACGGGTCTCACATTTGTTCAAGTTAGAGCTATTAGCGTTGTAAAGCAAAAAAAAACGCAGTGCGATCGCGCTATGTAAAATGCAGCACAATCGCGCTGCGACTGCACTCCAGGCTGAAAACATCGAGCCTCATATGTTTTTGGTACATTACCGGTGCTGTGTACGTGAGCTAAACACCGTAAAAGGCATGACGTATGCATGTCTTTCACAAATGAAAGCAAGCAGATTTTAAAAGGCAAGCCCACAAACCAATGTAAGCGCTGATGTGGCATGGGCGTGGTTTCAAGCCCAAAGAAAGATTACAGAATGGACGGAGTACTTTGTGCTCGCCCATGAAAATGGGCCTCTGTCTCTGGCACCCACAGTTTCCTTCCCTAAGTATGCATGTCCAATTACTTTCTTGCAACCGCCATAGACTTCCCTTCACATATTTTATCTAAACAATTCAAAACGTATTTATGTACGTTTCAATCAGTGATGTTGTGCTTAAACCCAATGGTGGTACATAATCCATGTATGCAGGGTAGTTTCCATAATTACTGAAAGTAATTGTTTTGGGTTGGTAACTGAGAAGTTGTAGGTACTTGACTGTTGGAGAAAACACAAGCCTAGGACAACGTTGTATCACTAGCTAAAGAAAAAGTCATCCACTGTACATATTTATAACAAACTGGGTATTTCTCCACTTACTGTTCATGTTGCCACAGATGTGTTTTCAGTACAAATTCAAACTCTTGAAGAGAATGGGAGGCTGAATGTTGATTAGTAGTTCCTGTGAAGGGGGAAGGTAGAAAGCCAAGAACTTGAATTCAGCACACTGGGGCTTAGGCCATGGTTAAAGGTTGTCATTGGTGCATCTTTGGTGGCTCCAAGTCAGTGTGCAGTGTTATAAATGGTAAGGGGTAAGGCCATTTACTGAGTAGAATGCAATTATTATTAGTTTCTTTAATGCCATTTGCTTGATTGTTATCCAGCTTTGCCTCTCACCAGTATACTGAGATGGAGATATACCTTAGTCATCTAAATAGAGCCAAGGTAGCAACATTTATTCTATTGTCTAGTGATGCATACAATATTTGGAGAGGGCTATTTAGTACTGTAACATTAGGCAAATACACTGAATACCAATTTTGCCTTTATTGAATGGCCTGAGCGAGTGGAGTTTGCCATGTTAAGTGATTGAAAACTTGCTGTTGGAGCTGTGTTAACATGGTCTTCTATGGATGCTTCTAAACGCAGATCCCTTACCTTGTGAATATCACTACGCACCAGTCTGGATCCTGTGACATTTCTCAGCAGTGCCCCCAAACTCCAACTTCACTCCACCCCAGAAGTGACATCAGAGCTAGGTACAAGGGCCACCCAAGCTCACAGACATAAGTGTCTTTCTTTCCACGCCTTCAGACACAGATCCGGAGCCTGTTCCCAAACCTTTTCCTTGCCTCTGATGAGATGTTTGCTTACCAAGATCGAATTCCATGTGCATGGGAACATTTCACAAACTTAAGCAAAAGCGTTTAACTCTTTTACATGCTGTTACGAGGAGATGTGACAGATCGGTACAAGGTCTGCCTCTGGTGTCAGCTAACGATTCCAGTGTCTGCAGATCCTGTGTCAGCATGAACCCAAGGTGATCCAGGATTGTGAAGCCAAACTATGTTGCCGAACACAGACGTAGGCATGCAATCCCAGTCAAAGCTGCGGGCCCACTGCTGCACTTGAGGCAGCTCTTGCAATATATACCCCTGTCCTTTAAAGTCCTCAGGTGAGTCAAGGAAAATGAAAAGCAAGAAGCTGAAGTACAATTCTTCCTTGTCCTGCCATTCTTGACTCAAAAGGTTGTGCAGACGACAAGATGCTGGTTGATCTCAGACTAGGTACCCTACAGAGGGCCTGATCGCCCAACTTATTCTGATGCACCATAAGTTTCCAAGTCCATTGGTGATGTTGCAGTAAATGAAAGCTGAGTGACCTCAGCAACATAAGGTTACCCTTGAACTGGCAGGTAAGGTATGACTTCCAAGTGTGGCAAAGCATCACATCTGACAAATGGGTGTTACATTCTAGGATATTATAAAACACAATGAACACCAGTCTGTTGGTACTGTCAAGCCAGGAGGGTAGCACTAAGTTGAAAATGTTTATAATTATCAATAGCCTGTTTAAAAAGCCGGGTCTTTAAAGCTTTTCTAAATGGGGCCAAGTCTATGAAAGAGTGACTCTCCTTTGTGAGAGTATTCAATTCCTTTGGGGCTAAAGTAAAGAATCTACACCCTCCAGTCCTTATTTTCCAAAATCTAGGCACCACCAGGAAATTAGCAGAAGCAGAGTGGAGAATTCACCCAGGAACAGATCTGTCTAATCGGTCTCTTAAACATATGGAGCCTATCTATCCCTTTAATGGTTTGAAAATTAGGCAGCAAATCTTAAATGCATTACACTGTCTAATCAGTAACCAACTGAGGCTCTTTAAATAATGAGTAATCTGTGTTCTTCTGGGAATTATAAAAACTTGTCTTACCACATGTAGGAGGTTGGCCTGGCTTGTAGTGGGTTCCATAGGTACTTACACCTTGTGGCAGGTCCAGTTATCCCTTATTAGTGTAGAAGAGGTGTTTCTAGCAGCTTAGGCTGATAGAAGGTAGCTATGGCAAAGCAGCTTAGGCTGAACTAGGAGACATGTAAAGCTCCTACTATACCACTGGTGTCATATGCACAATATCATAAGAAATAACAATACACAGAAGTGCTAAAAATAAAGGTACTTTATTTTTATGAAAATATGCCAAAAGTATCTCAGTGAGTACCCTCAGCATGAGGATAAGATATATACACAAGATATATGTACACAAACCAAAATTATGCAGGTAATAGCAAGAAAAGTAATGCAAGCAGTGTAAAGTTACAATAGATTGCAATAGGAGCACATAGGCATAGGGGTAACGCAAACCATATACTCCAAAAGTGGAATGCGAATCACGAATGGACCCCAAACCTATGTGAGCTTGTAGAGGGTCGCTGGGACTGTAAGAAAACAGTGAGGGTTAGAAAAATAGCCCACCCCAAGACCCTGAAAGGTAGGTGTAAAGTGCCCCTATGTAGGAGGCTGGACTGGCTTGTAGTGAGTACCAAGGGGTACTTACACCTTGCACCAGGCCCAGGTATCCCTTATTAGTGTATAGTGGTGTCTAGCAGCTTAGGCTGATAGAAAATGGTAGCTTAGCAGAGCAGCTTAGGCTGAACTAGGAGATGAGTGAAGCTCCTACAGTACCACTAGTGTCATGTGCACAATATCATAAGAAAACACAATACACAGATATACTAAAAATAAAGGTACTTTATTTTTATGACAATATGCCAAAAGTATCTCAGTGAGTACCCTCAGTATGAGGATAGCAAATATACACAAGATATATGTACACAATACCAAAATATGCAGTAATAGCAATGGAAAACAGTGCAAACAATGTATAGTCACAATAGAATGCAATGGGGGCACATAGGGATAGGGGCAACACAAACCATATACTCTGGAAGTGGAATGCAAACCACAAATGGACCCCAAACCTATGTGACCTTGTAGAGGGTCGCTGGGACTGTAAGAAAACAGTGAGGGTTAGAAAAATAGCCCACCCCAAGACCCTGAAAAGTGGGTGCAAAGTGCACCTAAGTTCCCCAAAGAGCACAGAAGTCGTGATAGGGGAATTCTGCAGGAAAGACCAACACCAGCAATGCAACAACGATGGATTTCCAGACGAGAGTACCTGTGGAACAAGGGTACCAAGTCCAAAAGTCACGATCAAGTCAGGAGTGGGCAGATGCCCAGGAAATGCCAGCTGTGGGTGCAAAGAAGCTGCCACCGGATGGTAGAAGCTAAGAATTCTTCAAGAACGACCAGGGCTAGAAACTTCCCCTTTGGAGGATGGATGTCCCACGTCGTGGAAAGTCGTGCAGAAGTGTTTTCCTGCAGAAAGACCGCAAACAAGCCATGCTAGCTGCAAAGCTTGCGGTTAGGGTTTTTGGATGCTGCTGTGGCCCAGGAGGGACCAGGATGTCACCAATTGCGTGAGGGGACAGAGGGGGCGTCCAGCAAGACAAGGAGCCCTCTCAGAAGCAAGCAGCATCCGCAGAAGTGCCGGAACAGGCACTACGAAGTGGAGTGAAACAGTGCTCGCCCGAAGTTACACAAGAGAGTCACACGCCGCCGGAGGACAACTCAGGAGGTTGTGCAATGCAGGTTAGAGTGCCGTGGACCCAGGCTTGGCTGTGCACAAAGGAAATCTTCGTGGAGTGTACAGGAGCCGGAGTAGCTGCAAAACACGCGGTTCCCAGCAATGCAGTCTAGCGTGTGGAGGCAAGGACTTACCTCCACCAAACTTGGACTGAAGAGTCACTGGACTGTGAGAGTCACTTGGACAGAGTTGCTGAGTTCAAGGGACCTCGCTCATCGTGCTGAGAGGAGACCCAGAGGACCGTTGATGCAGTTCTTTGGTGCCTGCAGTTGCAGGGGGAAGATTCCGTCGACCCACAGGAGATTTCTTCGGAGCTTCTAGTGCAGAGAGGCGGCAGACTACCCCCACAGCATGCACCACCAGGAAAACAGTCGAGAAGGCGGCAGGATCAGCGTTACAAGGTCGCAGTAGTCGTCTTTGCTACTTTGTTGCAGTTTTGCAGGCTTCCAGCGCGGTCAGCAGTCGATTCCTTGGCAGAAGGTGAAGAGAGAGATGCAGAGGAACTCTGATGAGCTCTTGCATTCGTTATCTAAGGAATTCCCCAAAGCAGAGACCCTAAATAGCCAGAAAAGAGGGTTTGGCTATCTAGGAGAGAGGATAGGCTAGCAACACCTGAAGGAGCCTATCAGAAGGAGTCTCTGACGTCACCTGCTGGCACTGGCCACTCAGATCAGTCCAGTGTGCCAGCAGCACCTCTGTTTCCAAGATGGCAGAGGTCTGGAGCACACTGGAGGAGCTCTGGGCACCTCTCAGGGGAGGTGCAGGTCAGGGGAGTGGTCACTCCCCTTTCCTTTGTCCAGTTTCGCGCCAGAGCAGGGCTGAGGGATCCCTTAACCGGTGCAGACTGGCTTATGCAGAGATGGACACCATCTGTGCCCATCAAAGCATTTCCAGAGGCTGGGGGAGGCTACTCCTCCCCAGCCCTGACACCTTTTTCCAAAGGGAGAGGGTGTAACACCCTCTCTCTGAGGAAGTCCTTTGTTCTGCCTTCCTGGGCCATGCCTGGCTGGACCCCAGGAGGGCAGAAACCTGTCTGAGGGGTTGGCAGCAGCAGCAGCTGCAGTGGAGTCCCCGGAAAGGCAGTTTGGCAGTACCCGGGTTCTGTGCTAGAGACCCGGGGGATCATGGAATTGTCCCCCCAATGCCAAAATGGCATTTGGGGGAACAATTCCATGATCTTAGACATGTTACATGGCCATGTTCGGAGTTACCATTGTGACGCTGTACATAGGTAGTGGCCTATGTACAGTGCACGTGTGTAATGGTGTCCCCGCACTCACAAAGTCCAAGGAATTTGCCCTGAACAATGTGGGGGCACCTTGGCTAGTGCCAGGGTGCCCACACACTAAGTAACTTTGCACCCAACCTTCACTAGGTGAAGGTTAGACATATAGGTGACTTATAAGCTACTTAAGTGCAGTGGTAAATGGCTGTGAAATAACGTGGGCGTTATTTCACTTAGGCTGCACTGGCAGGCCTGTGTAAGAATTGTCAGATCTCCCTATGGGTGGCAAAAGAAATGCTGCAGCCCATAGGGATCTCCTGGAACTCCAATACCCTGGGTACCTCAGTACCATATACTAGGGAATTATATGGGTGTACCAGTATACCAATGTGAAATGGTAAATTTAGTCACTAGCCTGTTAATGACAAATTTGGAAAGCAGAGAGAGCATAACCACTGAGGTTCTGGTTAGCAGAGCCTCAGTGAGACAGTTAGACATCACACTGGGAACACATACAGGGCACATAAATATGAGCACTGGGGCCCTGCCTGGCAGGGTCCCAGTGACACATAGACTAAAACAACATATATATAGTGAAATATGGGGGTAACATGCCAGGCAAGATGGTGCTTTCCTACACCACAGCATTCTCAGGAAGACCAAAATATAATGTTGGCATAATCCAATCTTGAACAAATATCAACAGCCATAATAGTTTCCATAGCTTCAAATGAAGGGAACAGTTGGATCTTCTTAATAGTCAGTACATGTACACACATTTAGAAACTACCACATTTATTTGAGGCTTAAAAGTAAGATGTTGATAGACCAGAGCATCAAGGCTTTTCATAACTGGCTTTAAGGATAGCAACATGCCTATTTCTAAAGGCCACTAGCAACTCGTCCATATTGAGGAGTTACACCATAATGTCTGTCTTTTCAGCAACTTATTTTAGGTGGTTAGGTCTCATCCATCTACTAATAAAGCACAACATATCTTTAAACTGATCTTGTGTCAGGATATCAAGCTGAAGTAGGATCTGACAGTCATAAGCATAATTACAAAATCCTGCAACTTCTTTTATTTTTATTATTCAACAGGAACACACCCTGCTATTCCTATCAGACCTGCTGCATATTCCACCCACATCAGAGTGGCTTTTGGAAGACAATTTATCTATTCTGTGGCAGAGATTTCAGGCTCCTTTTGATATAGGAGCCATAGGGAGGGTGCTGACAAACCCAATTGGGACTGAATATTATTCCTGTTATTCACTGGTGCCGAAAAAGGGTGGGGGACTTCATCCAAATTTAGATCCTTGCCCTCTAAATTACTTCCTGAAAAAGAACAAATTCAAGATGCTTAGTTTGGCCCAGATTCTATCTCCCCTAGATTCAGGAGACTGGATGGTAGCACTAGATCTGCAGGACTCAATGTTTCATGCCCTGTATTGCACTCCCAGAAGCGGTACTTGAGGCCCAAGGTGGACCACAGGGATTTTCAGTTTTACGTGTACCCCTTCGGCCTTGCCAGCGCTCCGTGAGTGTTGATGAAAGTGATGATGTTTGCAGCACACCTTCAGAGATTGGATCTACCAGTCTTCTTGTATGTTGTCGACTGGCTGTTGTTGGCAGGCTTACCACTGTCAGTGTTAACCATCTCCAGACAATGGCGAGCCTCTTGACATCTTTAGGAGGTTTGACCAACCTGTCGAAGTTACACCTGCCTCCTTCGCAGAGACTTGTGTTCATCAAAGCCCTTCTGGATATAGTACATTGTCTGGTAGAGACTTCTAGCCACAAATTCCTTGCCTTAGAATATTCCCCAGGTGTCTGACTAGATCCGGAAACTTTGGGAGCAGTCTGCTTGCATGCTGTTAGATGGCATTGTTTAGCTCTCAGTGGCCTTGTCAGTGTTGTCCTCTCCGAAAGTGACGTGTGAAGTACTCAGATAGGCACCACACCAGCACACTGACTTCAGGTACTTTTTTTCTGTGGCATCAGTGTGGATCCGGATCGAGCTCCCCTCAGTCATTTTTTGACTGTCTTTTGTGGCTTTTGTTCAACCCTTCAAACCAGTGTCCCCTTTTGTCCCTCTGTTTTTTGGACTATGCCCTCCCAAAAAACTGCTGGTTTTTAAACTTGTGGTGCCTGTTACCGGCACAATCTGTGACAGATCTCCACTGGACCTGAACCACGACTCCAGGGCGTCCCCAGATTGCAATACCATGAGTGCAAAGGGAATCTCTGAGCGAGCCATGAAGCTCTTTGACACACAACTCTGCACCATTCCAGGTCCTGGTTAAGAGGGATGTCCTGGGACCAGTCTCGGAGTCATTCATGCTAGTCAATGTTACTGTCCAGTACTTTTACAGGTAAGTCCCACAAGAATGAGTCCAAGAAGTCAAGGGATTCTTCAATTTCTCTGTGCCAAGTCCTTGGGTGAGGCACATGAACATAATCACAAATCTAAGCCTCGCTTCCTCATGATCCCTATGGGGCTTGAGCCTGGGGCTGCTCCACGCCTCGCTATGTTTCCCAGAGCTGGAACGATCCCTGCCCAACTCAAAGAGTGTTGTGAGGCCATGAACCTTCTTTTTTGGGTGGTTGGACCCCTCTAGATCGCCTTTGGGCCCCATGGGTCAGAGAGGGACACCAAGTGGATTTCTGCTGGTGTGTTAGCCCTCGGCAACAGTCGGGCCCTCAGGATCCATTTGTGGATCTCTACCACCTCTGATCACAACTTCACAACCTCCTCTGGGGTCCATCCAGTGACATCATTTCTGCCGCTGCTGGCTCCCATCAGTGAGACAACCCGATTGTGATGTCTGTTATCCATAAGGAGCTGGATGGTGTTGCACGATGCGGGTAATGGTACCTACTGGACTCAGTCTGAATCAGAAAAAGGCCTTATTTCCATGAACGGCCCTGTGAGGAGCACAAATGGAGTGGATCTGAAGATCTTTATAGTTATCTCAATGACCTAGAAGAGTCCATGGTTGAGGGTAACTGTTATAAGGAACTGGCAGATGCCAGTGGCCTGGGTACCTCGCCAAACACTAGTCTCTTCTTGCATTCTACAGTGTCTACAGAGGAAGGGGCCTTCTTTGCAATGCTGTCCGGAGGGCAGCTGATGTCTTGGACCTAACGCTGCCCGTGGTAGAAGCCAAGATTAACATCTTGACCGAGGTGCTTCAATCCCCCTCATTATTTCTCCTTTGCTTTAATGAAGCCCTCAATGATGTCCTACTTGGGATCTTGACCAAGCCATGCAAAGGCACCCCTGTGCAAAGGAACATCGCCCTCTGCCGTTGCTCTGCTTCCAGCCAGGGACCCAGGCTTCCCCACGCAGCACCCTACTCCTAAAAGCCTGGTGGTCGGCTGCTCTACCTCATAGATCAACCCTGGCGCATTCCCTACCACATCACCAGCATGGGAATCTATGATCCTGGACACCTTTGGGAAGAGGATTTTTCTTCCACCAGCCTTACATTCCAGTCTCTCAACACTGCATGCTTTTTGGGCTGAAATTATCATACTGTGAGAGATAGGGTTGCACAACTGCTGACTACAGTTCTTGAGGAACCCGGGTGTTAGAGCTGACATCCTTGGCATGGTTTCCCCTATCTTTTTGACTCTGCTTCCTGTATATTGTACTGTGTGCTGGACTTCATTTTGCTGTTTTTTTGTGCAATGAGCACTTTATAACTGCTGACCAGTGCTAAAGTGCAAGTGTTCCCTGTATAAATTGTGATTATGATTGGTTATCCCTGATTGGCATATTTGATTTACTAGTGAGTCCCTAATAAAGTGCACTTAAGGTGCACAAGGCCTGGAAATCAAATGCAACTAGTGGGCTTGCAGCACTGATTGTGCCACCCACATGAGTGGTCCTGTATACATGTCTCAGACCTGCCACTGCAGTGTCTGTGTGTGCAGTCTTGCACTGCCAATTCGACGTGGCAAGTATACCCACTTGCAGGCCCTAACCTTCCCTTTTCCTACATGTAAGTCATCCCTAAAGTAGGTCCTAGGTACCCGTATGGGCAGGGTTCATTTAAAAGGTAGGACATGTGCTGGTGTTTTTACATGCCCTGATAGTGAAATACTGCCAAATTTGTTTTTCACTATTGCAAGGCCTATTTCTCCTATAGGTTAACTGGGGACTGTCTTTAAATACCTTTTACGTGCAGTTTCCCATTGGAAGCAGATAGGGATATGGAGTTTGGGGGGGGTCTGGACTCACAATTTAAAAATACACCTTTTGATAAAGTTGGTTTTTAGATTGTAAGTTTGAAAATGGCACTTTTAGAAAGTGCCCATTTTCTTGCTTAACCATTCTGTGCCTCCTTCTGCCTGTGAAATCCACACCTGGGTGAGACTGACATTTGGGCTGTGATTTCCCTCTAGACAGTGACACAAAGGGAGCTAAGGTGTGTCCTGCATATCCAAGTAAGTCTTCCTGGCAGTGGGGAGCGACAGACTCCTTTCCCTTCCCCATCCATATCTCACAGTGGTGACAGATGCACCACTTCTGGAATGGAGTGGCCATCTCAGAGAGGTGGAGATCAGAGGACTCTGGTCTCTGGCAGAATCCAGACTCCATATCAACCTTTTGAATCCTGGTGCATTGAAAGCCATTCTACCCTCCATCAAGGGAAAGGTGCAGGTGCTCACGGGCAACACCACCACCATGTGGTACTGCAACAGAGCGGTTTGGGGTCAGGGGCCCTTTGTCAAGGTTTTGGGCCCCTTGACATGGCTTGAATTTCAGTGCATTTCCCTGGTAGTTTAAAACCTGGTTGGCTTTCCGGGCACCACAGTGGACAAACTCAGTCAAAACTGTCTAGCTTTTTACGAATGGTGTCTCTGCTCAGAGGTGGTGCAAGGTCTCTTTCAACAGTGGGAAGAGCCTTGGTTAGATGTGTTCGCCACAGCCGAGAAATTGCAATGTTAGCTCTTGTCTGCAGTTTTCTTGAGTGGCGCTCAGGCCTCCTGTACACCTTTCTGCCCATACAACTCCTGCCCAGAGTTTTGAAGAAGATCAGGAATTGTGGGCCCAAGTCATCTCTTTGCCCTGAACAAGGCACAGAGAGTTTGGTATCCCAATCTGTTGAACACAGCTATTGATCCTCCAATCAGGCTGCCCCTTCAGGACGATCTTCTGTCGCATCAGCAGGGAATGTCCTCCACTCAAACCTATCAACTCTCCTTCTTGCATGGAGATTGATTGGCAGCAGTTGACAGTTATTTACATTTCTCCTGTAGTATGTGATATTATCTTGGCAGCCTTGCATCCATCTGCCAAATCAGTATACGCCTGCTTTTGGAAAAAGTTGTGCCATGGTATTTAGAAAAGCAAATTGATCCCCTTTCTGTCTCCCTTTTTCAAGTTCTTCTTAGTTTTTTTCTCTTGCCCAGAGAGGCTCTTTTGGCAGCTCTCTTCAAATGCTCTGTTGGCTTGGTTGACATCCCTCTTCAAATCCACACTTGTAAATTGTTTTTTGAAAGGTCTTCAACATGCGTTCCCTTCTTCATTCTTTATCCTGCCTCAGTGGGAGCTGAATATTGTCTTGACATTTCTAATGCGTGGTACGTTTGAGTCACTTCATATTGCCCCTCAGGCTACTTCCCATCAAGATAGCCTTCCTTGTGGAGATAACATCTGCCCAGAGGGTCAGTGAGCATAAGGCTTTATCATCCAAGTCTCAATGTCTCATTATCTATCCTGGCAAACTTGTGCTTTTCATGAGAATCTTTCTTCTGAAGGTGGTCATTCCAGTTTGATAGACCAGTCCATCACCCTGCTTACTTTTTACGCTCCACCCCATCCCTTCAAGGAAGAGGAACAACTCCACTGCCTGGGCCCAAAAAGTGTTATCGTTCTACCTTGACTGAAATATAGAGTTCTTGGTAGACAAACAATTCTTTGTGGTTACGCCTGGGCAAAGAAAGGACAGGCCATACAGAAGCAGACCATCTCCAGAAGTAGTGTGCTCTGTATCAAGAACTGCAATGCATTGACCAAGGAGCACCCCCCTGAGCGATTGGGAGCTCATTCAACTAGAGCTAATGCTGCGACCTCTGCATCAGCATCTGGAGCTCAGGTCCTGGACATCTGCCAGGCAGCAAAGTGGGTCTCATTGCTCATGGTTGCAAAACACTACTGCCTATACAGTCAGGTTAATTGTAATGGGCCCTTTGCATTCGGTCCTGCAGGATTTCCTTGTCTGAAATTCGTCCGCAGACCCACCTCTGGGGAAGGTATGCTTGGGTATCTATTCTAAGGTAAGGAATCTGCGGCTAAATGTCTCTATGAGTTGAACAAGTTACTAAACTGCTGTAACACCTTATAAAAGTGACTGCGCTGAGAAAGCTGCCATTTGAGTAGAAAATGTACTTGCACATCAGAAAGAAGCTGCGCTCTTTGGCTCACCTCGTGATGCCATCCATGCTGATTTTACAGTGCCGGAAAAGCTCCCATTGCTATAAAGCAATACCACCAAAGTACCATGCCCATATTCTGCCAGCTTGCTGAACTCTGCAGAGTCCCACTGAGTTTTTATGTAACTCCACAAGTTCTGCCCACCCCTACTGGTAGCATCACCTTTTCAACACACCAGTCACCAGAAAGCCTGGTCTTTCAAACTTCCTGAACCTCTAAACTTTTTCTATTGGCTTTCCCCACTACACTCAAACTGAAGGCCGGATTCACAAAGGTAACCTACACTTTTGAATGAGTTTACACTTTTGTGTAAGTTGCTAAAAACAAATAATAGTAACTTCAGCTGTGCATGTGGCCACCACTGGTACTGCAACACCCTCTCAGAGAAAATAATGGGTGAAGGGACATAAATGAAACCCCAGAAGAAATACTGGTAAATTAAATCAAATTAAACTGTTTAAAATACAACAAAATATAAATAAACTAAATTACTGTTAAAAAAATCTACACAAATCATACATATTTATTTTTAAATTATAAATAAAATATTTTAATAACCTATTTTGAATATAAAAAATAGTGTTGCAATAAATGTTTATAAAAAATGTAAATTAATTTCAAATAAATCACTTCTAATATTTATTAATGAACATAGAAAAATACATTTTTTTCTTTTGGTTTGAATTAATTTTGTATTTAAAATCAGCAAAATAATTATAATGTAATTTAATATATTTCAATTAAAGTTTAGTTCAAATGAAGGTACTAATACTGTAGCAATTTTTTTTTTTTTTCTACATTTAAAGGCAATATGTAAAATGAATTCACATTCATTTTTAAAATAAATATTTCAGTACATTAATTTGAAGGCTTTGCATTTGGGTAAGAGATCTCTGTGTGGTAAATAGTAGGAACAAATAAAGAGCTCAATGATTTTTGGCTGTACGCATGGCTCTCGAGTTCCTCAATGCCATGTGCCTGAAGGGGTTTTATGCCTACGCTCAATATGCCTTGGTACAAATAGTGTTCCCGAACTTGATGGAACACCTCCACCCTTACTTCACAGAGGGTATTCACTGAAAAAAAACAACGCTTAAAGTGATGTTCTAGCTAGGTGAAAATGTCAGTTAAAACATACCATTTTGAAATAAAAACACTGAAATTCATCAGTTAAAGTTATCACAGGTAATTTTAACTTGTGCTGTAAAATAACTATAGCATGCAACCCCACCAGACATTGTGATGTCATTTCAAATGTTGCAGTGATATTATCAATGATGTCATGGAACATGTCATGAGTGATGTTACATGGGGCAATTAGCAGTGCATGGTGAGCATGCAAGTTATAGTTACTTGAGATAGCTATAGCTGGGGAATTTCAGTGTTTTTTATAGTTTAATTCCACCAAATTATAATCACTTTAGCCTTTGTTTTTTTCAGTGATTAAAGATTTTTAAAATGTGTCTTTCAATAAACATTTGAATAAAACATTTATAGTAAATAAAAAACATTAAACATTTTTTTTTTACATTCTGCAAGTCACATAATTTAGCCATAAAACCAACCACATGGTGTCCCTGCATTACCAAGCTGAAAACCAGAAGTGCCAGCTCATAGAATGCTTAAAAACCAGTAACCTGCATCATAGTCTATAGAACGCAGGAAATATAGGGTTAATTCTGCAAAGTAATTATGCTTCTGCATTCACTGCAGCCCACCTAAACACATCGATAAAAACATGGTTGTGGTGTCTCTGCCCAGACTGGGGGCACATCCAGCAGCAAAACATATGTAAATTACCCCATATAGCGCAAAATGTGGCTCTTGGTGCTAGAAGCAGTGAATAATGATAGAGGCTCTGGTCTCTAGTTTCTTATTCTTCCCTTTCATTTTTATTTGTTATGAGTGTTCCAGTCCCACCCAGACTTTCCGAGCCTTCATTTTTATTTGGGGTCACTGGGGAAGGCCCAGGGCCCCCGTTGGCTTTCACCAAACAGCCACATTCTATGAAGCCACACAAGCTGTCCATAGTTTCTGTTATTGGTTTTTTTCTTTACTTTGGGGTGCGCCGGTGCCTACCTGGGACATCCTCTGCATTTTTTACAATTGGGGGCTGCAAGGATGGGGAGGCCATGAACCCTACAGTTCCACCAGCACCCCTGCCAGCACCAATCCCACATGCAGCAGGAGCAGAAATTGTTCCCACCTGGTGAGATCAGCTTTTCTTTCTGCTCCTGCCGGTGGGGACAATTCTGCATTTCCCAGCCTGTGAGAGTGCAGGCAAGGAGAAACATTGTACTCACACGTGGTGGCACATAATTCTTACCTTCTTAATGTCACAGAACCAACCCTGGAGGATGGAGGCCCAGCAAAGGCTTGGGAAGGGGGCGTTGTGCCCCCTCCCATTTACAAATTGATTGGCCCCAGGGGATTGGGACCCCAGGATCCTGAAAAGGCTCAGAGAGAAGGCCTGCACGCCCCCCTCCCCATGAAAAATGTTGAGCCTCCCCCTTGGGCCCTGGCAAAACCCACAGGGTGGGGGATAAAACATTTTTAAAATGTTTAAAAAGCTAAGTAAGTTTTTAGTCCCTGTATATGTTTTCCTCAACATTTTTTCAGGACTGGAGACTTAGGCCCTCATCAAGAGGATGGTGGTCTTCAGTGCAGCTGTCCGACTGCACCATTACGACTGTGGCATTACCGTCACGGTCGGACCACTGGCGCTGCCACTTTTTGGACGCCTGACGGCCTGGCGGTGTCAGCAGTCCCAATCTGCTAGGGCAGCGCTGCCCTGGTGATTACGACCAATCTCTCTGCTGGCGTTTACATAGTGAAATCGCCATGTAAAGGCTGACGGAGTCGGGGTGCCGGGGGCCCCCGCATTGCCCATGCTCTTAGCATGGGCAGTGTGGGTGCCCCTTGGCCATCCCCATTACGCAAGTCACCCGAAGAACAACAGCATTGCCGCCGGTTCTATTATGGGCCGGCGTCAATGTTATTGTGCGTTTCCTGCTGTGCCAGTGGGCGGAAACACAGTTTCTGCATGCTGGCACAGCAGGAAACTCTTAATAGGGGCTGTGGGAGGGCTGCTGCATAGGCAGTAGCCTGACCGCTGGAGTTTGTCGGGTGGCCTTTTCTGACCACCAAACTCATAATTAGGGCCTTAGTCCCTAGGTCAGAGCTTATCTACATATCTGTTGAATCAGCACATTCTCCGTGGCGTGAAATATACAATTTCTTTAACCTTAATTTCTGAATAAATTTACACCAAATCTCAAAATGCATGCTTTCGGAACCAAGATTCAGCTTTCTGTTAAATTTGCTGTAATTCTGTTAAGCCATTTCTGCTGTATCTGTTTTCAATTTCCCTTTTGGAAGTTGCACGGGGATAAATGCTTTTTCTATGGTAGCATGGTCCCAACTATAACTCCCTACTGGTAACTGCTCTTTTGGAAATAAATACATATATTTATATACGACCTCTGACCTGTTTTTGGTCAAGAGCTCGCCCCCCACGTCCGCAGCACCACCCTGCTGTCTCCGTGTCCCTGACCCCCGCCCAGGCTGCTGCTAGCGTGTTTGAGGCCCTCCTCCACCCGCAGGCCTCCTCCTGCGCCTCATCCCTGGTGTCTAGTGGGCTTCTGGTAAGCGTCGCTAGACTTGTGTGCATTGTGCCGTTTTCGCCGTATCTTTTAACTGTGTTCTGTTTTCTGAGCATTGCTTCCTAGCGCTTCTGCCCCCATTTGTGCCTTTTTAAATTGCTGTATTCCGCTTGTGTTGTGCCGTTTACCGTATTTGTGACTGTATTCCGTATTTTGTGATTGCCTTGTGCCTTTTTTCAGTTTTTGTGCTTTCTCTGCTTGTTTTTCGCCCCTTGGGCGCTCCCCCTTGCCGTTTTTCCCTACTGCTGTCTCCCTGCGGCCCCGCCCCCCTCGCGCCCCCATTCGCCGCTCCCTCCCGCCTCCCAGCTGCTCCCCCCTCCCTTCTTAATGGCTGGCGCGCCAGAGGCAAGCCCGTCTGCGCCTGGACCGCGACCAGCGCCACCCCCCCTGGTCCGCGCGACCCCCGCACCAACAGACGCTGCTACTCGGCCAACGAACTCATCGCTCTCAACCCACATGCTTCCAGGCCACACCGAAGAACACCAAAGGACCCTTCTCCTGCCTCGCCTGCAACTTCACCTGCAACAGAACAAGGAAACCTGCAACAACCAGCACAAACCACCTCCACTGCGTACTCCTCAAAGCACGCCATCGAGCTCTGGGACCTGCTCGACACCACCGCCCCAGACGTAGCATTCCTGACCGAAACCTGGTGGAACGACTCTTCAGCACCCGACATCGCTATAGCATACCTGACGGCTACAAGATCACCAGAAGAGATCGCCCCAACAGAATCGGAGGAGGAATAGCCATCGCCCACAAATCTACCCTCAAGATCCACACCCACACGGACGACACCCTCAAGACCGCCGAACACCTGCACTTCCGGATCCACACCGACCCCAACACTACGCTCAGGGGAACACTCATCTACCGCCCCCCAGGACCACGAGCTCCCTTCAGCGACTCCATCGCCGACCTCACAAGCACCCACGCCCTCGCCTCCACGGACTACATCCTCCTTCGAGACCTCAATTTCCACCTGGAGAACAACAACGATGCCAACACCACAGCCCTGATCGACAACCTCTCCAACCTCGGCCTCAAACAACTGGTCAACACACCCACCCACATCGCCGGCCACACGCTCGACCCGATCTTCTCTGCAAGCAACCACGTCACCTTCAGCCACACCACCGAACTCCACTGGACCGACCACCACTGCATCCACTTCACATTCAAGAAGCACACCGAACACCACCGCACCCAACTACCACCCCAGCGCCGCTGGAGCAAAGTCACCGAAGACCAACTGACCAGCACCCTCGCCCAGAACCTGCCTACCGACCCCACCAACCCAGACACCGCCGCTCTCAACCTACGCCCACACCCTTGCACTCCTCAAAAGACCCACCGACAACCAAGGAAAGAAAAAAGCCGCCTGGTTCACAGACAAACTCATCACCTCCAAACGCACCTGCCAGAAACTAAAGAAGAAATGGCTCCTCGAACGCACACCAGACAGCCTGACAGCCCACAAGGAAGCCACCCACAAGAACCACCAGCTAATCCGACTCGCCAAACGCTCCCAGTTCACAGAACGCCTGAACAACAACGCACACGACAGCAAAGAACTCTTCTGCATCGTGAAAGAGTTATCCAACCCCAGCGCCAACGCCAACGACATCCCTCCCTCCCAAGAACTCTGCGACGCCCTGTCCTCCTTCTTCTATCAGAAGATCGCCGACATCCACGACAGCCTCAACACCACGCCTCCGCCAGACCCCACCCCCGACAGCTCCACCTACACCAACCGCCTGACCTCCTGGACCCACGTAGATGACTCGGAAACTTGCAAGATCATGAACTCCATCCACTCAGGATCCCCTTCTGACCCATGCCCACACCACGTCTACAACAAAGCCGACTCCACCATCGCCCCCCAACTTTGAAAGATCATCAACTTATCATTCGAAACTGCAACCTTCCCGGAAAGCTGGAAACACGCCGAAATCCACGCCCTCCTCAAAAAACCCAAGGCAGACCCAAACGACCTCAAAAACTTCCACCCGATCTCCCTCCTCCCCTTCCCAGCGAAGGTCATCGAGAAGATCGTCAACGCGCAGCTCACCCACCACCTCGAGGACAACTCCATCCTGGACCCCTCCCAGTCTGGTTTCAGACGCAACCACAGCACCGAGACTGCTCTCCTCGCCGCCACAGACGACATCAGACAGCAAATGGACAACGCCGAAACATCGGCCCTCATCCTCCTGGACCTCTCCGCAGCCTTCGGTACGGTTTGCCACCACACCCTACTAACACGCCTTCACGAAGCCGGAATACAAGAGAAAGCCCTCAACTGGATCTCCTCCTTCCTCTCTGGCAGAACCCAGAGAGTCTGCCTCCCTCCCTTCCATTCCGAAGCCACCAACATCATCTGCGGCGTACCCCAAGGCTCCTCCCTAAGCCTGACGCTGTTCAACATCTACATGGCCCCCCTCGCACAACTGGCCCGTCAGCACAACCTCAACATTCTCTCCTACACCGACGACACCCAGCTCATCCTCTCCCTCACCAAAGACCCACTCACCGCCAAAACCAACCTCCAAGAGGGAATGAAGTCCATCGCCGAATGGATGAGAAAAAGCTGCCTGAAGTTGAATTCCAACAAGACAGAGGTCCTCATCCTCGGAGCACCCCCTCGGCCAGGGACGACTCCTGGTGGCCCACCGCGCTGGGCCCCCCTCCAACACCAACCAACCACACACGCAACCTGGGCTTCGTCCTCGACTCCGCCCTCACCATGTCCAAGCAGGTCAACGCCGTGTCCTCCTCCTGCTACAACACCCTCTGCATGCTCCGTAGAATCTACAAATGGATCCCGACGGACACCAGAAAAACGGTGACCCAGGCCCTCGTCAGCAGTAGACTAGACTACGGCAACGCACTCTACACAGGCATTCCTCCAAAGATCATCCGACGCCTACAATGAATCCAAAACGCCTCCGCCCGACTGGTCCTCGACGTATCCCGCCGATGCCCCATCTCCCACCACCTGAAAGACCTACACTGGCTCCCCGTGGACAAAAGGATCACCTTCAAGCTCCTCACCCACGCACACAAGGCACTCCACAACGCTGGACCAGTCTACCTGAACAACAGACTCAACTTCTACATCCCCTCCCACCAACTCCGCTCCGCCAACCTCGCCCTCACCATAGTTCCCCGCTTCCATCACAAGACCTCCGGCGGCAGATCCTTCTCCCATCCCGCCGCCAAGACTTGGAACGCCCTCCCGACCACCCTGCGACAGACCCAGGACCTTCTCACCTTCAGGAGACTCCTCAAGACCTAGCTCTTCGACCAGTAGCAGCAACCCCCCCCCCTCAGCGCCTTGAAACCCTAACGGGTACGTAGTGCGCTCTCTAAATATTGTGATTGATTGATTGATTGATATATTTATTTTACCTACTGGTAGTTGCCAGTAGGTATTTACAGTTAGGACCATTTTTCCATAGAAAAGGCATTTTTTGACTTGCCTAAATCTTTGGTGCCGTTTGATGAATCTTCACATAATTTTACCAAAAAAATGTGCTAGTGATTCTTGTTGGGCATGGAAGGTTTCAGGGTGATTCATCAACACGGGGGGCAGAGAAAAAGAGGGTCAAAAGAGGTGAGTTTCCCATGTTTTCAACACAACTAAAGCCCAAGCTGCTGGATGGAATTAGACCAAATTTAGCAGAAAGTTTGCTTTTGGTCTGCTTTTTGTTATTTGATGTAAATCCGTTTAATTTTTTTAACAGAAATTAAAATAAAACCAAATTTGTATATCTAGGGCCGCAGTTCCTCCCTGATGACTTTGAGAATAATAACAAGCTTGTGCAGAGATCTGCAGAACTCTGATTGACTGGCAACACTTCCACGAGGAAGACATCTTGGCACTCTACTTCAGACGAGTCCCTGGAAAATGTGGGGGGGGGGGAAAGGGCCAGATTATGGACACCCTGATCCCTTATCTCTGGAGCAGGGGTTCCTGATGGATCCCGATGTGCAGCAAATTTACAATGCCACAAGTTCACAGCAATACTCAAATAAATAAAAAACAAACGTGGTCTCCTGTGTTGTTTTAATAAAGCACCCGGGTGAGCCAAATGCATATTATATTGGCTGAAGCAGAGGGCATATCATAAATAAAAGATGGGGCGCACGAGGTCCAACTCCTGGGCTTATTTATATCCTGGGACTGCCACCTGCCCGGGGCTTATATTCAATAGTATGCAGGGTTCCCGGGGCTAACATCTGCCTGGGAAAAGGGCCACGCGGCCACCCCTCTTCTCCATTTATTAAAGGTCAGGCACCAGGGGAGGGGTCCCCTGGGCCGAGATCGGCACATGGAGCCGCATTCTCCTGCCCCATTGTATTGTAGTGGGGCAAGGGGGACAAGTGCATTTACTTTGCAATTTCATATTGAAAAAGGATCTGAAATCCTTGGTGGAGGTGCACACATTTCTCATCTATTGGAGCACAACCAGACACTATCACACTCACATAGACCCCCTCTCACCCACTCTCACACCCAGACACTCTCACACCCAGAGACATCCTCTCACACCTATTCTCTTACCCCGAAAGATAGGCTCTATGACCAACTTCCACCGTGCATGGCCTAAAGCTGTGCACAGCGTGGGATTGAGTAGTCAGCCATATGAGCTGACCCCAGACCAGGCCTTGCGGCCAACCCCAGCCATGCACGCCTGAAGGTTGGATTAACGTATAGTAATGAAAAACACTGTAACATCAATAAAAAAATACCAATGAAACATTAGCAGTCAAATTATTTAAGAAAATTCTGTGCATAGCGGGGGCACACATATATTTAAAGGAGAGGGGGCCATGCACCCCCTGCCCGAGCATTATTGGTCCCTGGGGACCCCATCCAGAAGGGCCATTATTTTATTAAAGGGGATGATGGGCCACGTCCCTACCCCCTTCTTTATCCTTAATCCCTGTAGATCCATGCCCCGGGTAACTACCTATAATGAAGGAGAGGGGCATGCAACCTCCACCTCTGAGCCGGTATTGGCCCCAGAAAGGTGGAGGCTGTGGGGGGATGCCCAAGGCACCCACAACCCTACCTAGTTCCTTGTATACAGCAAAAGCTAGCAGTGTTCCCAGCTGCAAGGAGCCGCTAACGAAGGTGGCCCCTCTAGATGTAACCAACATTTTTATCTGTTTCCCTGTCCATATAACTGCAGGCAGGGAAACGGATCAAATATCTGCTCCACGGTGACAAGAGCATTTTCAAAGCTCCCGATGTCTGAAAGCAGACTTTGGGCCTAATTCACAAATGTAATGTTAGACTTTTTAGTCTAAAAGTTTAGACCAAAAGTCTAACGTTACTACTTCTCGGTATTCACAAAGATAAGTTATGAGTAGTATCTTTACATCTGCACTTGGGTGGAATCTCTGCACTAGTGCAGGGATTCCACCCGAGTGCAGAGATTTTATTTGGGTTCTGAATGGAATCTCTGCACTCCCCCTGAGTGCGGACATAAAGATAATACTCATAGCCTACCTTTGTGAATACCAAAAATCCTAAACTTAGACTTTTGGTCTGAATTTAACTTTGTGAAACAGGCCCTTAAAGTTGGCTCCTGTGTGGAGGGAATTTTGAAACTGCTTCCACCAAGCAGGAGCAAACACAAGTTTCACTGGCGGTGCTGGTACACTCAGGGAAACAGCTATGTCCCAGGGGTGGGCTCCTCAGGACATAGCTAGTGAGCCGGCCATAGGAAATTAGGTCTCCTGGGCCATTTATGGCTCAGGGAGTGGGGCTGGGTGGTACCGCTCCCTTTTACTTAGTTTAGCGGCCCCAGGGGATGGGGCCCTGGGGCCAAAAATGGCCAGGGGTGAGGGGGCCACACAAACCCCTCACTTAAGGGGTACTTCGGGTGTTAGGGGGTGGGGTCCACAGGGTCACAAGCAGCCTGAGGAGGGGGCTGCGTGGCCTTCTCCCCCTAAAACCACATCAGGCCCAGGAGGATATGGGGTCTCCGACGCTAAAATGACCTCGGGAGGGGGTAACCCTCCCTGAAACAAATCTTGTGGTTTTTTTTTATTTTCTTTAGAACTCAGGACTCCTGAGTCCCAAAATGGCAACCACCACTTCCTGGTTGAGGTGGTGGCAGCAAATCAGATCTCACGTTAAGATCTGTTTCTCCAAACTACTGAATGGATTTACACTGAAACACAAAACACACTCTTTCTGGACCAAGATCAAGCTTTCTGTCACATTTGGTTTACATCTGTTTGGGCTGTAGCTGTGTCTAAAGTTCCTGTGGATTCCGGTGGATGAAATAATTGATGAAAACTTGTTTTGGGACCCTCCCTTTTTTTTCACCGCACTTGATGGATCTTTCAAAACCTTCCATGTGCAAACTAGTAAACAAAAGTAGCACTTTTCCGAAACGCTTTTTTGGAGATTCTTTAAATGGCTCCAAAGTTATTAGCAACACAAGAAAACTTATGGAAACATGATTCTAACAGTAGCTACCCAGTGGGGTCCGCCACTGGATAATGTAGCTAGATAGATAGATAGATAGATACTGGATGATTTTTCTATTACCAGATCTTGGCAATAAGCTAAGCCTGTAGAACAGAAATTAGTTTAGTTCAAATCTTCTACCAGCTCTATTTGTGAAAGGGGTTACAAATACCAAAATATTTTCTTACTAAGGATATCCTGGAGATTTCATGAAACAAAATACCTAACTGCAGGCTTTATGACAGTGCCAAAATAACCCACCCCTAAAGCCCGTTGGCTTCAACAATTGTGTTACATAGTAAATCAATCATGCCTACTGCCTTTGTCATAACATTTCATATTATATCAGACGTATGGCATCTGTAATACCTTGTCCTAGCTAACCCATCAGTCCTGTAGCGGTTATCGTTGACTTGTCACCATGACCAATTCAGGTCTACAGCTTTGAGCTTAAGCCTTCCCTTAAGGCACTCTCAGTCATAAAAATATTAAATGATGCAAAATGACAGTTAGCAAAGCATAATACTAGCTCTCTTAATAGGGACCAAAAAGGATTCTCATAGTGCAGATCTTCTATAGCCAGTTTGTAAGAGGGTGTAACCAGCACCAACAGCCTTATAATCAGCAGATTACCTTTAACACAGCACATATATATATATATATATATATATATATATATATATATATATATATATATATATATATGTGTATATATATATACAATTTAATACAGAGTAATAACAAGTCATCATTACATGCCTATTGAGTTTAATGCATGCTTTTCCACGGTCCACTGCCCTAAAACCTTATCATGGACTTGTCACCAAAACCATCGCAGACTTACTGTGTTGAGCATGAACTTTCCAACAAAGCCTCCGTCACATATACCATTATAAAATTATAAATAAGTAAAAAATTACAGTTTAAATAAAATCCCTTCTAATAGAGCATAATAAGAATTACCACAGTGCAAAACGTTTATCTCTTTGTTTTTTCGAGTAAGTCACCAACCCCAAACGCCTTCCCTTTTTGGTAACTGTAGATATTTTGTAACAAAATGACCTGTCTAGAGGATTCAGCACAGTATAATACCAATCCACCTTTTAAAGGTTTTGCCTTTAACGTATGCTCAATACGTGAGGCTAACTGATTTTACACTAACATTTTGTAATAACTGATCAAGCTTGCAGAATTTGGCATAACTTTTTCCCAGTGAGCCAATAAACCCAAACACCTTCATCATTGACATCATATCCAGCAACATAGGTTGCAAAACAATATACAACCCTCTCAATAGGGCCCAGCAATCATCACAGTGAAACCACTAATGGTTTGTCCGAGCCAGGGCCCAACAAAAAACCCTTGCCTACTACAGTAATCTGTGCTTTAATATAAAACAAAATACCTGTCCATAGCTGGAATTTTGATGTGGTAGCAACTGGCTATTAAAGGTCTACAGCCTTTAACAAATTGTTCAATTGTTCATACACTAAATAAGCTAGGCTTACTGCCTTCATTGTAACTTGTCAGAAAAAGCTGATCAGGCTGATCAGGCCTATGGTATTGGACATAACATTTCCCAGTGCGCCAATCCTGCCTTTTGGTTGTCCTTTCATCATAGGGGGGGGCACCCCACACCAAAATCCTTACCTTCTCCAGTAATCTGTGAGATTCCATGTAACAAAAGCTTTACTAGCGGGGAATAATAACAATGCACCTTTAAATGGTTGGATGTTAACATATGCTTTTGACAATAATATGCCTCTCCTATTGCTTTTATCACATTTCATAACAGACCAGGCCTATAACCATGATGATTGGCTTGCCACCATTACAAACTGAAATCTCCTATATTGAGTATAGGCTGTGCCAGAAGACATAAAGTGCAGTGCAAGTACTCTTTTCAGTGGAAGCACACAACTTCAGTCCAATGACATCTTGTACTAGGGGAAACCAAAATGTGGGGGGAGCCCTCTCTAATACCCCAAAAGCTCTTTTCTTGTTGATCATGTAAGGTTTGGTAACTTTCAAACCAGACCTCAAAAGTACTATTCACACTGATTGTACTCCTAAGCTAGATCCTTTTAAACTATGGGGGTCATTCCAACCCTGGCGGTCGGTGTTAAAGCGGCGGCCAACCCGCCAACAGGCAGGTGGTCCAAAAAATGGAATTCTGACCCTGGCGGGAACCGCCAACACAGCCCGCCACTTTAACACTCCGACCGCCACGGCGGGACAAACAAACAGCGCGGCGGTCACCGCCAACAGACAGGCGGCAGACAATGTACCGCCCACCCTATCACAACTCACTAATCCGCCACCTTTTCCCGGGCGGGAGCCCCGCCGATAAAAACACGGCGGAAACAGACTACGAACGGGAAAACGCTCACCTCTATACACTCCACGAGGAATCTGGACAGCATGGAACCCGAATTAAACATCCTACCAGCTATTGTCTACCTGCTCCTCTACCAGGAGCACGAACGCCGGCGCAGACGACAACAGTGAGTAAGTACTGCACCTACGAAACAGGGGAGGGGGGAGGAGGAAAGGTTACGGGCACACACATACGCGATACACCAACCCCCCCCCCAAATACCTACACACCAATGCAGAGCAACAAGTCAGAGTGACACCCCCCAAACCCCACGGAATAATGCAAAGACAAAATAAAATGATCATAAAAATTGAAGTATATTATAGCAAATTTTAAGCAATGTGAAATATGAAATATATAAATACAATAAAAAACATCATTAACAATATATACATAGGGCAAAAGTCCGGCACATTTTGTCAACCTTCCATTGTTCGTGGGCCAATGTGCATAAACACATGGGCAGAGCCCACACACGAGACCCGATTCCATTGGAGAGAACACTGCTGGGGCATCAGATAGTAATACTACAGGCACCTCAGGGGGAAGGGAAGGAGGGGCACCTCAGCCACATGAGTCCACGACGCCAGAACCACGAGGGGCCTCCATGCCCACTGTACCATCCTGGGGAGTGCAAAGCCACAGTCTCTCAAGTCTCTACAGTGGGTGGGTTGACCACTGTACCATCCTGGGGAGTGCAAAGCCACAGTCTCTCAAGTCTCTACAGTGGGTGGGTTGCCCACTGTACCATCCTGGGGAGTGCAAAGCCACAGTCTCTTAAGTCTCTACAGTGGGTGGGTTGACCACTGTACCATCCTGGGGAGTGCAAAGCCACAGTCTATCAAGTCTAAACAGTGGGTGGATTGCCCACTGCTGCATCCTGGGGAGTGCAAAGCCACAGTCTATCAAGTCTAAACAGTGGGTGGATTGCCCACTGCTGTATCCTGGGGAATGCAAAGCCACAGTCCATCAGGTGGATTACAGACTCCACTGGTTATGGAGGAGGCATGGTGGCCAGAGTGCTTCGTGAAGCCCTGCCCGACACAAATCCGGCCCTACCAATGGGCCAGCGGTGCTTGAAATGAAGGGCCCAGCGGAGCGGTGCTTGAGATGAAGGGCCAAGCGGAGCGGTGCTTGACAGGAAGGGCCCAGCGGAGCGGTGCTTGATATGAAGGGCCCAGCGGAGCGGTGCTTGACAGGAAGGGCCCAGCAGAGCAGTTCAGAGACGGCGGTGCCCAGTGGAGCGGTGCAGAGACGGCAGTGCCCAGCGGAGCGGTGCTTGAGATGAAGGGCCCAGCGGAGCGGTGCTTGAGATGAAGGGCCCAGCGGAGCGGTGCTTGACAGGAAGGGCCCAGCGGAGCGGTGCTTGACAGGAAGGGCCCAGCGGAGCGGTGCTTGAGAGGAAGGGCCCAGCGGAGCGGTGCTTGAGATGAAGGGCCCAGCAGAGCGGTGCTTGAGATGAAGGGCCCAGCGGAGCGGTGCAGAGACGGCGGTGCCCAGCGGAGTGGTGCTTGAGATGAAGGGCCCAGCGGAGCGGTGCTTGAGATGAAGGGCCCAGCGGAGCGGTGCTTGAGATGAAGGGCCCAGCGGAGCGGTGCTTGTCTTGGCGGGGCCCTGTTCAGCGGTGCTTCTCACGGCGGGCCCTGTTCAGCGGTGCTTGTCTTGGCGGGCCCTGTTCAGCGGTGCTTGTCTTGGCGGGGCCCTGTTCAGCGGTGCTTGTCTTGGCGGGGCCCTGTTCAGCGGTGCTTGTTTGTCTTGGCGGGGCCCTGTTCAGTGGTGCTTCTCACGGCGGGCCCTGTTCAGCGGTGCTTGTCTTGGCGGGGCCCTGTTCAGCGGTGCTTGTCTTGGCGGGGCCCTGTTCAGCGGTGCTTCTCACGGCGGGCCCTGTTCAGCAGTGCTTCTCACGGCGGGCCCTGTTCAGCGGTGCTGCTCACGGCGGGCCCTGTTCAGTGGTGCTTGTCTTGTGTTCCTAGGGAACCAGATCTGGCCAATAGTTCCCGCTCAGTCGCCATCCGACCTTTTTGCTTGCGGGGCCCTCCTGTGCTGGAGTCCTGGGCTCGTGGGTGTCCTCCGTCACACCCGGAATGGGTCTGGTGGGGCCCTCCTGGGCAGCTCGCCTGCTACCGGACTTGTCCGCCCTGCTGCCCTTGCCCTCCTTCGCAGAATCTCTGGGGCCCTTGCCTCCCTTTGTGGATGTGCCAGGTGACGGAGCAAGGCTAGTGTCCTTGGGGGCAGCCATCTCAGGCCTGTCGCGCCGGGCCTTCACTTTTTTGGTCCTCTTCCCAGGGGGTGGGCTGGCTGTCCCCTTTCTGCTGGCCGATGTTCCTGCCCTAGGAGCTGGTGGACTCCAATAGCCCTGAACTATGGTCCTAGTAGATGCAGGGCTTGTGGTGGCTGAGGTGCTGTTTGGACTCTTACGAGATGGAGGGGTTGGGTCAGTTGTTGGAAAGAGGTCAAGGTTGGAAAGGAAAATCAATTTAGAAAGACAGGGACGGGTAGGTGTAGTGGGTATTGGAGTGGAGGAAGAGGATGTGGTTGTAGGAGAGTCAAGTGTGCTGTCTTTGGGTGCAGGTGCTTGTGACGGAGGCTGTCGTGAGGTGGATGGCTGTTGGGTGGGTGGCTGCCTGCGTTTGTGTGGTTTGGAAGAGGGGGTGACAGACACACTGGGAGAGGACACAGGGGACGTGTAAATGGCAGTGGGGGTGGTGACTGCACGTGTGCGGACTGTTCTGGAGGGTGTGCTGGTGATGGACGTACTGGCTGATGGTGGTGTGCATGCAGGTGTGAGTGGAGACGTCACAGGGAGGGAGGAGGGAGACGAGGAGGAGGGGGACACAGAGGAGGCAGTGGCTGTTGGCATGTCTGCATGTGGATGTTGCTTGGGTGAATGCTTGTGTGATCTGTGGTGCTTATGTCTGGATGAGCTGCCCTTGGGTGTTGAGGTGTGTGCAGGCTGGTCTGTAGGTGTGGCTGGGATAGGCAGAGGAACAGGGGAGTGGGACTGGGTGGAGGGAGTTGGAGGAGGGAGGCTGGAGACAGGGACAATGGCTGCCATCAGTGCTGAGGCCAGGGCGTTGAACGATCGCTGATGGGCAGCCTGAACCGAATGAAGGCCCTCCAGGTATGCATTGCTCCGATGCACCTCCCTTTCTACACCCTGGATGGCATTCAAAAGGGTAGACTGCCCAACAATGATGGTCCTCAGGAGGTCAATGACCTCCTCACTGAGGGCAGCAGGGGTAACAGGGGCAGGGCCTGAGGTGCCTGGGGCGAAGGAGATGCTTGCCTTCCTGGCCGAGCGGGCACGGGCCGAACGATGAGGGGCTGCCGGGAGGGCGGGGCTGGTGCGCTGGATGGCGGCTGTACCTGTTGTGGCGGTGGGCACGGATGTTGCCGCCAGCGCAAGGGAGCTCCCTTCCGAGGACGTGTCGGTGTTGCTGACGTCTCCACGGGTCCCCGTTGTGGAGCTCCCCTCACCCTCCGTCTCACTGGTGTACTCGGAGTCGGTTGCATGGCCCTCCGGGGCCATGTGAGATGCAGCTCCCTCGTGCGCTGATGCCACTTCTCCTCCGCCTGATGATGCTAATACACACATGAACAGGAAGACCAAAAAAAAGGGGGGGAGAAGAAATAAAGACATGTTGAGTGCATGCATTGGCGACACCGTTGGCGGAGAGGACAGACACAGAAGCCCACTGCACTACGCCGCGCACTTGGGGTACACTACTCAATCAGTGGGACATGGCCTACAAGCCTATGGACGACAACTGCCCACATAGATGACACAGGGCCATAAATAGCTGTACTAGGCACCCTACAGAGGTGGGGGGCGGGGGCACAGGGCCATGTCTCACGGAGGGGCCTAGCCTACAGAAATTGCCCTGGCCTAGGGATACCCACAGCCCTCCTCCCCCACCCAGGCACCTCCACTGCGCGCAAAGATAGCAGTATGTGCTGGTACTCACCCCCTTGTGTCTGCTGTGATGTCCTCACGCGCCCATCCAAATCGGGGTAGGCCACCGCCAGGATCTGGGACATCAGGGGGGTCAATTGCCGTGTGGCACCCCTCCTAGGTTGGGAGGCCATCCCCAGCAGAGCCTTGGCGGTCTTTCTGCTCCCACGGCAGATGTCCTCCCACCTCTTGCGGCAGTGGGTGCCCCGTCTGTTGTGGACCCCCAGGGCCCGGACGTCCTTGGCGATGGCACACCAAATGTCGATCTTCTGATGGGCGCTGACCTATGTGACATGTACAGGGTGGGAAAAGAAACATCATCACTTTTCTGCATGGTGGATGTGAGTGGCCCCCCCTCCCCAACCTTGTCATATGGCACATGCTCTCATCTGTCGTGCGATACATTCCTCATTCGCTCCCCTCACCACCATCGTTCATTCACCCCACTCAACCCAGGCATTGCCCACTAAGCATGGTCCCAGTGTACTCACCTGTTGGTCTGGAGGACCGTAGAGTAGCGCATACTGGGGGAGGACCCCATCCACGAGTGTCTCCAACTCTTCTGAAGTGAAGGCAGGGGCCCTTTCCCCAGTCGCAGCAGCCATTGTCACTTCCAGACCGAGGTCACAGCAGCACTTGCAGTATAGGTCCTCTCCTGTGGATGATCAGGTCTCGAGTGATTAAGCAGATAGAAAATGGTGGTTACGCCCGTGGCGGTGCGTACCGCGGCGGTGCGTACCACGGCGGTGCGTACCGCGACCGCCGGCGCACATCCTCATTGGCTCCTGAAACCCATAGGGTTCAATGTTAACCAATGCGGCTTTGCACCGCGGTCTTCGACCGCCTACCGCCACGGTGTGCCACGCCAGCACAATGACCTCACATCACATTGTCACACTTCACAGGTCAGGCAGCCGCCATTTCAAAGGCCCACATGGCTTAATTTCTACTGCGTCACACAGGCCTAGGCCTTGCATTGCCACTCATACAAGCCATTCAATGCATAGAGAATCGTGTACAGTGCAAGCTGTGTGAACGTACCTGTGGGTTGATTGACTCTGTGCTCCATGTTGTCCTTCCTAGGCACCGTCCGCAGGGACTTGTGAGGAGATGGAGGGCTGTTCCCGTGTACAGACCGCTGGTGGACCTGTCGACAATGGAAGAACGACATGTCATACTCACCTACAGACTTGACCGTGCCACTATACAGGAACTGTGTGCCCAGCTGGAGCCAGACCTGATGTCACCCATCCACCAACCCACAGGGATCCCCCCTCTAGTGCAGGTTCTGTCAGTACTCAATTTTTTGGCTAGTGGATCATTCCAAACAACAGTGGCCATTTCATCTGGGATGTCTCAGCCTATGTTTTCTAAGGTTTTATCCAGAGTGTTGTCTGCCCTGATGAAATACATGCGGAGCTACATTGTTTTCCCTGAGGTGGAGGAATTGGCTACAGTGAAGGGTGATTTCTATACCCTTGGACATATTCCCAACGTCATTGGTGCCATTGATGGGACCCATGTGGCTTTGGTACCCCCCAGACGAAGTGAACAGGTGTACAGGAACAGAAAAAGTTATCATTCGATGAATGTCCAGGTGGTCTGTTTGGCAGACCAGTACATCTCCCATGTAAATGCCAAGTACCCGGGGTCAGTGCATGACGCGTACATCATGCGAAATAGCAGCATCCCTTACGTGATGGAACTACTTCAGAGACACCGTGTGTGGCTAATTGGTGACTCTGGTTACCCCAACCTGTCCTGGCTACTGACCCCAGTTAGGAATCCCAGGACAAGGGCAGAGGAATGGTACAATGAGGCCCATGTGCGTACTAGGAGGGTGTTCGAGCGGACCTTCGGCCTCCTGAAGGGCAGTTTTAGGTGCCTGCATATGACAGGTGGATCCCTAATGTACTCACCAAAGAAGGTGTGTCATATCATCGTGGCCTGCTGTATGCTTCACAACCTGGCTTTGCGACGCCAGGTGCCTTTCCTGCAGGAGGATGGTCCAGATGGTGGTGTTGTGGCAGCGGTGGAACCTGTGGAGAGTGAAGAGGAGGAAGACGACGGGGACGACACAGACAACAGGGACACAGTGATACTACAGTATTTTCAATAACACACAGGTAAGATTCAACACCGGCATTTTACAATTACTTACAGTCTCCTGCCTCTCTACTGTCTGGCCTATTCCCCCAGTGTATGTTAACTGAGTTGTGACTTTCCCTTCCAATTTCAGCGATGTGGCCCCCACTGCGTGACCTCTGCTTTGTTTCCCCATGGACTACAGCTGTATGACATTGGTATGTTTTCATCACTGTGTAACAGGACATTTTGGCAGCATTATGTTCAATACATTTGTTCACAATACAGGCAGACTCCAGTTTGTTTTTGTGCAATAAGTGTTTTTATTAAAATGCTGAATTTAGGGACATGGTGGGAAATCGGTGATGGGTGATGGTGGAGGAATGTCCATGGCAGAGTCCAGCTTTTCAATCTCACAGGTGCATTGTCCATATGTCTGTGGAAGGTGGAGCAGGGGCAGTTAGAGGTTGGACAGGGTGACAATGTGGGACAGTGGGATGACATCAGGGGGTATCCTTAGCTGGCGGGGGTCTTGACATCCTACTCTGTCTTCTTACGAGATCTCAGGCCCCGCTTGCTGGGTGGTTCTTCTTCTGGAGGAGGTGGAGTTCTGGTGGCCTGTTGTTGTGTGGGGGCCTCCTGTCCACTAGCGCCGGCGGAGGTGGTTGCCTGTTCTTGGTCCATGCTAGTGACAGGGACAGGGGCCCTTTGTGGTGCCACATGGTCCCGCAATGTGGTGACAATCAGGTTGAGTGCCCCTACGATGGTGCCCATTGCGGAACTGATGCTTCTAAGTTCTTCCCTGAACCCCATGTACTGTTGCTCCCGCATGACCTGGATCTCCTGGAACCTGGCCAGTACCGTCGCCATCGTTTCCTGGGAGTGGTGGTATGCTCCCATGATGGAGGATAGGGCCTTGTGGAGAGTGGGTTCCCTGGGCCTGTCCCCCCCCTGTCGCACAGCAACCCTCCCAGTTCCCCTGTTTCCAGGTGCCTCTGTCCCCTGGATCGTGTGCCCACTACCACTGCCCCCAGGTCCCTGTTGTTGTTGGGGTGGTGGGTTAACCTGGGTGCCCTGTAGTGGTGGACACACCGCTGATTGACATGTCCTGGAGGCATGGGCCCGCTGGATGGGAGCTGTGCTGGTGTTCCCAGAGGGTGTTGGTTCTGCTGTGGCCTGTGGCTGTGTGAGGGGAACCGACTGTCCCGAGGTCCCCGATGGTCCGGGCTGGTCATCTGGGTCCAGGGAGACAGAGCTGCTGTCATCACTGGTGGCCTCTTCTGGGAGTGGGATGGACATTTCTGGACCCTCCTGGGCGGTGTGGTGGCGTTCGGGTCCTGCAGGGGTATAGAGGTATGATTATTGCTTCAGTATGTGCCATATCGGTAAATGGGTGGGTGCCCGTGTACCCCAGGGCTGGCATTCCTGTGTGTGGGCGTTTGTGAGGGTGGCTTGTGAGGGAGATGTGTATGTGCAGTGGGCATGCTTTGGTGATGGGTGTACATGCTTTGTGGACGCATGCAGGTCTTGGTGTTGGGATGGGTGGGTTGTGATGGTGAGCCATTTTCAGGGAGTAGGTGTGATGGGGGTCGGGGTGAGGGTGGGGGTATGATTTGGGATGCAGGTGGGGTGGGAAGAAGTAGTTAAAATTTGACTTACCAGAGTCCATTCCTCCAGATACTCCTGCGAGGCCCTCAGGATGCAGGATGTGCAAGACTTGCTCCTCCCATGCTGTAAATTCTGGGGGAGTAGGTGGGGGTCCGCCGCCAGTCTTCTGCACCGCAATGTTGTGCCTTGATACCATGGAATGCACCTTCCCCCGTAGGTCATTCCAGCGCTTCCTGATGTCATCCCGATTTCGTGGATGCTGTCCCACAGCGTTGACCCTGTCGACTATCCTTTGCCATAGCTCCCTCTTCCTGGCAATGGTGGTGTGCTGCACCTGTGTCCCGAAGAGCTGGGGCTCTACCCGAACTATTTCCTCCACCATGACCCGGAGTTCGGCGTCTGAGAACCGGGGGTGTCTTTGGGGTGCCATAGGGTGATGTGGATGGGGTGTGGGGTGGTGTATGTGTTGATGAGTGTGGTGAGTGTGGTGATGTGTGGTGTTTTATGCGTGGATATTGTGTGGGTGATGGGGTGGTTTGCCTCTGTGTGATGGTGTTGTCTAAGCAGTGCTGTCTATCTCTGGCTTTCTGTCAAAAATTTTTTTAGAAGGGGTTTGTGGGTGATGTGGGTGTGTGTTTTATATTGTATTGGGTGTGTGGGAGTGTTGTTTGTATGTGTATCAGGTGTGTGTGTTTCAAATTGTCCAATGTGGTTGTGTTTCGTAAGGGTGTGTGTATTTTGACCGCGGCGGTGTGTACCGCCAATGGAATACCGCGGTTGAAAGACCGGCGCATGGATTCGTGGGTCGTAATGGCAGGGGCGTTTTTCTGTTGGCGTGACGGTGGAGGTTTGGTCATCGCCAGTTTTTCGCTGCCCGTTGGTGTGGCGGACTTTTGTGGATGTCGGGTTTTTGGCGGTTTGCCAGTTGCGGGTCAGAATGACCGTGGCAGTTTACCGCGGCCGCGGCGGTGTTATGGCGGTCTTCTGACCGGCGGTAAGTGCCTTTTACCGCCGAGGTCAGAATGACCCCCTATGTCCTTCCTTGTGGGGCAGTATGGCACATGACTCTGTGATAATTAAACCCCACTCTCATTGTGACACTCTTCATCATCAGGATAACTGCACCCTTTTGGAATGATGGAATGAGTGAAGCCACTGTTCAAGATGTGTGCATGTCAGTGAGAGACTTGCATTGTGTGTCAGTTATGAATTGCATAAAGATGGTGATGTTAGGTACATATGTCAAAAACAAGTATAGCAATATAACGCACACAGACAGCAATGTTTGATTCATAGAAATTCATATCAGACACAGCAGTGATGTCAGACACACACATTGATATCGGCGGATTAGACATTTAGACAGCAAAGTAAACAGCAATATCAGACAGTGTGATGCCAGATGCACAGAAGTTATATCAACATAAATACAGTAATGTTGCGATACAGTAAAGTCAACCATACAGTAGTTTCTGATCGATACACCTACCTGCGGATTTGTCACCTTTTAAATCCTCGTATGTGCCAGCATTCCACAGAAAGTTTCTTGAAAGCTCTGCCACGTCGACAAAGGCTTATGTGTCTTCATGACTCAGCGTGTGACCTTGCATAACATCACTGGAGCCACAAGAGGCCCTCGTCAGCGTGCTGATGTCAGATGCCTTTTTTCCATGCCTATGACGTGTAATGGTTTTCAGTTGCTCTCCATTAGGGAACGGTAGAAATCTTTTGACATTTTTCCAGAACTGCAACATTGGTTTGGGAAACATGTCCCCACCCAGGATGTCTGGATTCAAGCCTTGTAAGAGTGTGAGGGTCAGATGTCTATCACTGACCCACATGATATGTGTCTTTGATGCTTGATTTCAGACCACAAGGCCGAAGCTTGTTCATCATGCCAGAAGATGAACCCTAAGACACTGAAATAAAGAGAGGCAAAGTTTTTCATGCCCAGGAGAAGGCATTGGAAGTCTTGTCCTCATTCAAAGTCACTGTCTAATCGTTCATTGAAGTCAGTGAGAAGGAACCACAAGAAGCAGCAGCGTCATTGTTCCTGGCGCTGTTCAAGAGATGAGTTACTGAAGTTATCTCCATGTCTGGCGTCACATTTACATCGAAGCGAAGTAATTCAAGTGGCCTTTCCTGTGTCGCCTTTGAGTCCAAGGCTGCCACCGACTTTGCCTAGACATCCTGATCTGATGCCGGATATTGATCCAGTGCCTCCACCTTGACAGGAGTGGGAATATCCATCCTTCCCTGCTTCAGGAGTGGACCCTTCCAATTTTCATAATGCTATGTTTAGCATTTTCAGTAGGAGGTTGACTCCATCTGGTGCACTTGTGGGCTCCATGGGTCCACTCTTGTATTGCTTGTGAGGGTTTCCAGTGCATTATCAGCAGGCACCTTTTATGAAGATGGGAAGACAACTCCGTCTCCAGTAGGCACCAGTTGTGGCTTCGCTGGTTCTATTCTGGTGTTGCATGCTTTGACTCCAGTGCCTCCTCTTTCCTCTCCAACACAGGTGCCGACATCACTGGGCTGTTGTCAATGTTGTCAGTGACAGCATCACCAACGCCATTTTTGAGGTTGAGGCATAGGTTTTGAAGGAGGCTTAGAGACTTCTTGAAGAGAAGCAGCACTTCTTTGGTGAAAAAGATCCTCTAGAAGCAGAAGAGAGTGAGACTGTGTGTCTGGATCTACACTTTGAGAGTATAGCAAAGGCAAGTGGTTTAGACAAATTACCGGAATGGGGACCCAAACGTATTCCTCTACCGAAAGTTACATCTTATTTAAACCTTTACATGGTTGTCCGTGGTGACTTCTTACTTTTAAGTTGGTTTTTCTTATTGCCATAACATATGCAAGACAAGTTTATGAGTTAGAAGCCTTCAGTGTAAAGCCTCCAAGTACAACTTTCTTTCCTGATACGTTGGTTCTGAGAACCACAGCTGCCTTCCTGTCAAAAGTGGTTACTCCCTTCCATTTGGGTCAGTCCATCACCTTTCCCACTTTTTAACTTCCTCCCCATCCATTTAAAGTGGAGGAGAAGCTTTATTGCTGGGACCCAAAAAGGGATGTCAGTTTTTATATAGACAGAACATGTGACATGCTTTTTGTGGGACATGCTGGCAAAATGAAAGGAAAGGCAATCCACAAAAGAACTTTTCAAGATGGATCATACTTTGCATTAAGATCAACTATGCCATGGCACACAAGGAACCTCTAGAAGGTATTTGTGCTAATTCATCTAGAGCTATAATTTCCACCTCTGCTTTAGCTAGAGGAGTCCCTGTAGCAGATATTTGTAACACAGGGACTTGGACCTCTCTTCACACTTTTGCAAAGCACTGTTGTTCAGACTCCAAAGTGAGGAGTGGCAGTCACTTCACTCGTTCTGTTCTGCAGGATATTTTGGTATAGGCAGACATGCACTCACTTCCAAGTGTAGTACTGCTGGGGTACTCTATTCGAAATGTGAAGAAGGCACAGGGAAATATATCAATCACAAGTTACTTACCTAGGATAACACTTTTTCTGGTGGATGCAGTATCTACCTGTGGATTCCTCACCGACCCACCTATCTCCCCGTTGCCTTTTGCTTAAACCAAAAAGAGTTTTGTTTATGTTTTGTATATATAATATGAGTTTTTTCTTCTAAATATTAGACTTGAGGTTCCATTAACTGTAATTACAATTCTGAGTTAGTTCCATCTGCTTGCCTCAAAGGCACATAAAAATGGGTGGAAACTGACATCAGAATGCTGATGAGGTCTTCTTATCGCTCTGGTGACGTCACATGTGATTGCGCTGAGTCGTGAAGATTCCGAAGCCCTTGTAACATGGGAGAGTTTTCAAGAAAGTTTCTTTGGAGTGATACCCATGGGATTATTCAGTAGGTGAGCAATCTGCAGGTATACACTGTATCCACCAGTAAAAGAATTACTGAACCTAAGTAACTTGTACTTCAGACACGCAGTGACATACAGAAAGAAATGTCATAAACACAGGCAGAACAAATAGCTCAGTCTTGGAGGACATGGCAATGTGGGGCATTAGAGCACTGATAGTTTCATAATCTATCCAGGGAGAGCTTGCATACTGCTGCTACCATCCTTTTGGAGCCAAAGTAAGTCAGTTCCTTCAGTCAACACCCTAGAAAATAAGCATGTTCACCCTTTACAAGCCTTACTACCGGGGGGCCATATTATAAAATGTGCCCGGGCTGCAGCAGGCGTTTGTGCTCCCAGGGACTATTTGGTATTGCTGGAGGGGCTGCAAATGCTTGTGTGCTCTTTCTATAGTACAGATAAAGCTAGCTCACATATAGAGCTAGTGCTATCATCAGAGGGCATGCCTTCATTTGCATGAGGGCTTTTACCAACGCAAATGAGGGAATCTCTTTGCCTATGTACCCGTGCAGTATTATAGCGTGGGCATAAAGTCAAAGAAGCCATCAGGAAGTGCGCTGACAATGAGCCACAAAAAGGTGGTGCACTGTCGAAGAGTCTCCTGATGGCAGTCCTCTGGAGGGGGTGAACATTCCCTTGGAGGTATACCCGCCTCAAGGGGATCTCTCACCCCTCTTAAAAGTGGAGGCGGGTTGTAGCTTCCACAGTAAAACATATAAAGGCTGCTTTAAAGCTGTTCCGTATTTCACTTTAATTGTCCTGCCCAAGTACCGCAAGTTTGCGGCTGCCCTGGGGGCAGAGCATTTAGTTGAATGCAGTGGACTCTCTTTGTTTGTGTAGGGTGCACATTTTAAAAGGTGCACCCTTGCAAACAAGGTTTGCAGTATTATGTAAAAGAGCCCTAGGTCTGAGAGGTTATATACGGCATTGATATTATGCATAGCCTTTGAATCGTCCGATAAGTATGCAATGTGTATGCACGTTAGAGCCGTGTCCCTGCATCTTTTTATTTTTTTATTTTTTAGTCCATGAGTAAAGAAGAGAAACTGCCTGCTTTTCTTCACAGGAAAATGTCATAAAGTTTGGACTAAGGCCAAAGGAATACACAGGCATAGGTTGTTTCTAATTTCTAAATTAGAACAGCTCTTAATAGTAAACATTTTGTTTTAGTTGATACAGCCTTTTTTTGGGTGTGGCAGCAGACTTGTTGGGGAAATATCACTGCTGATGACCAAAGATTGCAGGCCCTGCACAAGTGAGAAGGTCAGGGTATGTTGGGATATTTAATGAGTGCGTCGGATTGAGTTCAACTCTGAACAATGAATAATCAATATCCAGCAGCCTCTTTCTGTCTTGCTGACGGCCATGGCATTGCTCAAGAGACTTAGTTAAGGGGAATTTGACCCCCTGCACTCTAGTTAATGCATGTAGGGCTACCAAAAATATTTCCCTGTCAGGACTGTCTCCTGCATCTGAGGATACTATGGTTTGCAAGAGATGCTAGGTGTCTTTCCAACCACATACTTGGAGTGTACATTTTTTTCTCAGTGGTTGTGCACTGCAGCCATGTGCATCCTGCTACTCCATCAATAACAGTGTAAAAAAATAAGAAAGCACGGTTATAATTACGATCAGGGTTAAGACACCAGCATGAAATAACTGACATGAAGTACCTTTTGCACTTATCACGACCCCAATACAGACTGCTACTGGAAATGTAAATATCCTCAGAATGTAATGGGATGGTACCAAAAAGTAATGGACCGATTAGGAAGCCCAATCCCAAGCCTGATTTTGAGTTTGGCAGATGGGTATTTAGATGTCCATAGGACATAATGGAATCGTAATAAGGTGGACGGGATATCTGTCACATTTGTGACGGAGCAATCCCATCCGCCAAACTCTACATCTGACCCTAAGTCTTGCAGAAATCGGAATTGAGTTAAGCGACTGCCCCAAAGCCCCGTTTTGTTTGTTGTGTGCTGTATCTGTCTATTGCGGTTATGTGCTCATCTGGGGCCAGATGTAGCAAGGTTCCAAATTGCGAGTTGCAATTTGCGAGTCCCAGCGACTCGCAAATTGCAACTCGCAATTTGGAATGCAAAGAGGTGTCTCAGACACTTTCTGCGAGTCGCTATGGGGTCGCAAAGACCCACCTCATTAATATTAATGAGGTGGGTCGCAATTTGCGACCCCATAGCGAGTCAGGGCACTCACGGGGATGGTGGCCTGCTGGGAACAGCAGACCACCATGTCCGTGACTGCTTTTAAATAAAGCTGTCTTTTTTTTTCAAAGTGCAACCCGTTTTCCTTAAAGGAAAACGAGCTGCACTTTGAAAAAAAACCTAAACCTTTTGTTTCGGTATTTTTCAGGGCAGGTAGTGGTCCATTGGACCACTACCTGCCCTGATTTTTTTTTTTTTTGCCAGACACAAAGGGGAAGGGGTCCCACGGGGACCCCTTCCCGTTTGCGCATGGGTTACCATGCACTTCAAGTGGATGGTAACTGCGCTTTCATTTGCGGCCACAATCGCGGTGGCAAATGAAAATGCATAGCATTGCGACTCGCAAATAGGAAGGGAACATCCCTTCCTATTTGCGAGTCGAAAATGCATTTTGCGAGTCCGTTCCGACTCGCAAAATGCATTTCAACATAGCAAAGACACATTTGCGACTCGCAAACGCCGATTTTCGCCGTTTGCGAGTCGCAAAGTCTTTGCTACATCTGGCCCCTGATGTCTTGCCAGGCAGCAAAGCTTCTGTAGCCAGACAACACTGCAGCTTCAGGTCATGCTTGTGATGTACACTAGATGGTTCTCAGCTCGATGTGGGGCACATGACATGTTGGATTACTATTAATTTCTTTGTTAGAATACTTCTGAATTGTTATTGTGATAACCTACTGAAAAATTATGTGCATTAATACTGTATGCTCGCTTTTCAGGCCATTTTCTTGCTGCATGTGAAGATCAGGCCCTGTTGCAGAGGTAATAATACATTTTTCACTGTTGCAATTTTACAAGCAGTTCCTCCATTAAGTTTTAACAAGAAATGGTTAAAGTATTTTCTTCTTTCCTTTTTCCCTCTGCCTCCTTGTTTTTCTGCCAACATTGATAGCCTGCTAATGTCTTCCATGGTCATACATATTAATGAGTAGCCCAGGATAGAGAAGAAAGAACTGCTTTTTAATAACCTGGGTTCATCAACATAGGTACTTTCTATTTAATTCATTAGCACCTGGCTGTGTCCTTAAAAGGAACCAGTAGCTTGGATACGGAGAAAAACAATGCTTGATTCACAAACATTTATTGTGCAGCTAGGTGCAAGTATCTGCAGATTTTCGAGGAGCCCTAAAACCCACCCTTTTGGTGTGCTAAAATAGTTACATGAGATTCCCTGGCCATGCAATGGGCTGGAAGAATTGAAGGGGCAGAGGTCTTTTTGGGTCTGGTATTTGAGACAGCTTTAGCTATACCAGCAGACTATTGTTTCAAAGAAAAAATGTTGTATATTATACATTAAGATATTAGCTGTTTTTTCAATCCTTTGTAGCCAGTGGCCTGCTTAGCTTCCACCCTCTAAAAGCATGAGGTACAGGCTCAATCCACTTCAAACACTAGCTTTGTGAGTGACAGCATTTTCCCTGTGCACATTACCCATCAACCTTTAAAAGTAGTGTATTACTGTGCCAGGGTTACTGGAACAAAATCGTTTTTTTTTTCAGTTATGATTTATATTGTTTGGATTTGCCAATGTTTGTTATTTAGCCACGGTCTAATCTGATGCAGGGCAAATGCCACACTCCACTCTTACGAATAGCTGCCTCTAGGCTACTACACTGACTTGTTTGTTGTAAAGATTATTACGATTTGTCAGAAATTGGGTTGTTGGTTGACTTCGATGTGAGCCCTGTTCAAGCAGCAACCACAGTTCTTGCCAGGGTTTTGCAAAAGCAAACTCCAAGCTAACCTGTACTCACCCTCTGGTGGCTTGGCACAGAGCAGTCGGGCATAACTGGAAGGCAAGGTGTGAAGTATTTGTGGAACACTTCAGATAGCAAAAGAGTAAAACACCACACAAGAAAGGTCCCAGACAAGATTAGAAACATAGAACTGTATTTAATAAATGAAAGAAGAATAAAACAACAAACATCCAATAAGTACAATTTGAATTATGAATGTTTAAAAGATAAACTGTAAAACATCACTAAGATGCCAAAAACACCAATTGGGGACATCTGGTCGCACTGGATTGGGACAAAGTCAAAAGTTCAGGTTGACTGTGATGGAATGCAGGCCGACTACAGGGACCCTATATGGCCTGCTGAACCAAATTACCTTAAAATCCTGGCTGTGGAGAGTTGCTTTGATTCTGGCCCATGTTGTTGAGGAGATGCATCAAATTTACCCACGCAGTTGGGGAGATACATCAAAGTTTACCACACAGCGATGCCAATTTTTCTGTGCTGCGATGCAGTGGATTTATGGATCCTTTGATGTTGAGGTGATGCGTTTATTCTGATGGGTGCAGAGGCGGTGATGCGTCAATTCTGCCCACGCAGTAGAGGATGCATCAGTTTCACTGAAGCAAATCCCTTATGTCCATTTCAGAGGGCCCAGACTTGGGGCGGCTTCACAGATTCACAGATGGCAGATTCACAGATGGCAGAGTTCAGGAGCAGGGTGGTTGGAAGTCTGATGTTTCCCTGAGACTTCAGATCAGGAGGCCAGTCAACTAGCCGTTGGAGTCACTTTGGGTTCTGGGTTGGAGAGATTCAGGTCCAGTCCTTCTTACTTCCAGGCAAGAGGACAGAAGGCACTCATCAGCACAGCAGAGCAGGAGTCCAACAGACAGTAGTCCAACATAGTGGCAGACCTTCAGCAGCACAGCAGTCCTTCTTCCTGGCAGGGTGTCAACAAGTCCAGAAGTGTACTAAAGTGGTGATGCCAGCGGTCCAGTACTCCTACCCAGTTGGGCCTTTGAAGAATGTCCTTCCTGCTGCGGCTCCAGACTAACTACAGAGGGTTATGCAGCCCTCTGTGTGTGGCTAGCCTATTGAGGTGTAAGTGAGGCTGTGCCCAGCTCATCCCTCCCATCCTGTCAAGATGGCCCATAAAGGCCCATCAAGACACACCTAAGCTTCCATTATGTGTGGCTGTATAGGACAAAAACACAAAGCCCAGCTATCACCTGAGCCCAGCCATTTGATCAGAGACAGGCAGTAGGCACCAAATGGCTAATGTAAGAAAATGCTAACTTTCTAAAAGTGGCATTTTCAGAACTGCAATTTAAAATCTGACTTTAACATACATTATGATTATTAAATTGTTCTACCAGAGACACCAAACTGGAAAAGACTATGGGGGTCATTACAACCCCGGCAGTCAGCGATAATGTGGCGGTAGTACCGCCAACAGGCTGGCTGTACTTACCACCACATTATGACATTGGCGTGTTGGCTGAAGCCAACCCACAAATGTACCACTCCGACCGCCACGGTGGTAACAGCTGCCGGTCTGGAGATATCCATCTCCAGCTCGGCTGCTGCCATTGTGCCGCCTGCGGGATAATGACCCCATCTACCACCATGGTTTTCGTGGTGTTCGTAAAGCCACGAAAACCATATCGGTAAGTCATATCAGTGACAGCAAATTCCTTCCCTGTCACTGATAGGGGTCCCCCCTACCTCTCCAGATACCCCCTCACCCCCCTAACCTCTCCAAACCCCCACATCCCCCACTACATCCATGCCCCCTTCACACACACACACATGCATACACACACTCTTTCACACATACATACACGCATATCGCAGACACATCCGCACACACTTCCAAACATACACACAGACACACATTCACATTTCACAACATACACGCACTCACATGTCCGTACATGCACACACGCATTCAACACTCACCCGCATACAAGCACACACATACATTCACACACCCCCACATACATACACACACCCCCCACTCCCCTTCCCTGTCAGAGACCCGACATACGTAGATCCAGGGGTCCTTCTGCAGGAGACGGGATGGGGTTCTGCTACCGCCAGCAGCGCCCACCAGAAGAACACCGCCAGGCCGGATTATTTTTCATAATACGGCTTGTGGCGGTGTACTGGCATGGCACTGCTGGTGATAACAGCGCCACCTTACCGCAATCAGCCAGTATGGCCACAGCCAGATTGCCACCATTCTTGTGGTGGAACTCCAGCTGTGGTCATATTATGGCAGACAGCTGGTAGCCGCAGCGACGGTCTTTTGACGGCCATCGCTGCGGCAGTAGGCAGCATTTACTGCCAATATCATAATGAGGGCCTATCTCTTTGAGAATGTGAATTACACACTGCATCCTGCCCTTGGGCCTGTCTAGTGCCTTTCTTAGGGGTCACGTAAAGGAAGGTTTGGGTCTGGAAAAAGCTTTACTTGGCTGGAGCACAGGCAGCCCGAAACAGGCCCACTAGTATCATTTTATTAGGAGGCCCTGGGCATGTGTAGTGCACTCTGCTTGGGATTTATGAGTAAGTTAATTATGCCAGTGGAATCTTGTCCTGAGGGATTTCCAGCTTTTATGAAGACAATCAGACTAGTTACATGGTTTTTAGGGAATAATTAATTGCAGGTCCGTAGCCAGGAGGATATGTTTCGGAGGACGTGGCCCCACAGATGACAAAATAGAAGGAATCAACAAAGGATTCAGGAGTATTGATGACTGGGGTTGTAGGGTACTTTTTTCACTTTAGGAATGTTCTGCAATTAGATATTTAAACGTGGGGAAAGTACTGTGCTGTTGCTGTCCAACTATATAACAATGTGCCACATCGTCTGATCAATGCAAAATTTGTAATATATTTATGAGGGTGTCATTCTGACTCATCTTAACACAATACGGTTCTACATACATCTTTCATTCTTAAGAAAAATAACATCTGCACATATTCTTTGTCGTTGTTGTATTAAATAACTGACAATATTTGTACTCACGTGTCTACCATATCAAATTCCCATATTTCTTTGTCACAATCTCACCCTTAAGTGGTCCAAAATGTCAGCTTAAAAAAATATCTGCTAAATGTTTGATCAGTGGCCTCCATATCCATCCAAGTGGCTATCTGTATAGAAGTGAGAATTTTGCGATCACTGAATCTATTAAGCTACACAGTATGCTCGCCTTGGACACAATCAAGTATGCACACCTCTTGCATTGGCATAGTAAACACAGCAGACCTTTGATATGTGGACAGTATGCAGGCTTCTGGTACAGGTACGCTATGTAGGTCTTAGAAATATGCAAGTTATGCGTCCATCAGTTCCAAGCCCTACATACCGTGTGTACAGGCTTGCATAATTTAGGCTGTATTATATGAACAGCACATACCATATTACACTGCAGAAAAGCATCATAACAATAATTAAAAATTGAAAACATAAAACTGTTCTCTGTAAATCGGGGGAGGAGGCTTTACTTTTGACAGGCATATTTGATTGGAGGTACCACATTTCTCTACATTTCCCCATACCAGATGCATGCTTTAAAGCCTCATCATGTATAACTCGATTCCTCTTTTGTGGCTGAAGAAAGCGAAATGTACTTGAGTCTGAGTTTTTCTTAGCTTTTATTAAATATGCATCTTAACTCACTGGCCTTTGAATCTGAAAAAGACTAAGCTTTCCAAAGCAGAGATATTCTTGTCTTGAGTTAAGAAGTGCTGGATGTGGTGCTTTCTTTCAGGTGTCCTTTGCTATAGCTTAATGTGCATCTTGTACATATTATACTTATGGCCAATCTTCCCACAACAGATTGGCCTTTTCGAGAAATCAAGCAATGTCCTAGAGACCAGCCAAATGAGGGGCAGATTCTGAGAGACTACACTGTCTAAACTGGCCTGTCTAACTGTTACACATGGAAAGGCAATTTTCCAGACTGACCCAGCAAGTGCTTGAATAGAAGCATCCAAGAAAATGAGGCTGCTGTATGAAACATCCACAGCTCGTGATCTTTCATGTCCTATGGCCTGATTTTGCCTTTCCTTCTGATGTAGAGTATCATGGGTAAACATAACCCTTGCCATTAGTGGGGAAAGCCGAGGCATTTGGATAAGCAGAAACATTGTGGTGGGGAAAACATTGATAGCAAGGAAATCCAGTGAAAAAGACAGGGTGTCAATATGAGAAGAGGGTGGGGTTGAGCTGGAAGAAAGTTATGTTGGACTTGTCCAAGAGAGCTAAAAAAGTGTGGGAAGAGGGATCTGCTCATCAAGAGAATAACTGGGTTGGAGAGAAATAAATGGAGAGACCTAGGAGTCAGAAGAGTAGGATGATTAGGCAGAAGAGAAAAATAGATGCTTGGTGCAGGTAGAGACCAGATCAAAAAGAAGAGCGAGGTGAGGCAGGAAATCAATGGGAATAAATGGGGCTCACTGTGTTAAGCAATAAAAACAGGAAAAGTAGATGAACTTTAAAAATAAGGGGGAGGCTTGGATAATGATTGACTAAGGATGACGATTCTAGGGATAGGCTACAATAAAAAAGGCCAATGAAAGAGTGAGTTGATTGGAAATATGAGGAAGGGAAAAAAGAGCACAGTTCTTCAAACAAGTCAAGGAGAAATGTTCAAGGGAAGATTCTGAAGTGAAAGAGCAGAGGATTTGGAAAGGGAAGATGATAGGAGTGGGTGGATGGATGGATGGGCAGCCAGACAGGCAGACAAGGAGAAGGAAAGCAGGAGAATAAAAAGATGCTGATCAGTTAGGGAAATAAATACATGTTGAAGAGCCAGGTAAGGTGTCAGAGGCTGGGAATTGAGACAAGCTGAGAGGCTGCAAAATCCGCCAGTTTAGAAATAGCAATATGTCTGCACTGTTTTTTAGGGATCATTACATTGGGTGGAAAGTTATTAATGGTCAAAAATCGAAGGAATTCCTATCTCTAGGAATCCTGGCAATAACTTCAGAGTAGCTATATACATATATATATATACATATATATATTCACTGAAAGAAAAAGAAAAACAAAGGCTACAGGGATGTTATAATTAGGTTTACGTTTTACCCACACAAAACCATAGAAATTCAGCAACATAGTTATACTTATGTTAAGAAACCAGAACTCGAAGCTTAAAGTAACTTTCCGCCATGAGTTATAGTTTTTTTCAGATAAGTAGAGCTACAACTGCTGAATTTCAATGGTTTTGTGTGGGTACAAATGTTAAACTAACTATAACGTCCCTGTGACGTCTTTTTTTTTTTAGTGAATTTTAGTTTTTTTACCATAAAGTAATAGATAATTAGGGTACATCAATACAACCACTGCTGCGCACTGCCCCCTGTAGCTGACCCTCCCACATGAACCCAACCCCATGCTGTGCATGGCCTTTGGTTGGTTGTATGATGGAACCACGCATGCCGAAACAACCCATGCCTTAACGCGGTCAGAACCCAGACGTTGTTGTTTCCACGCATACCTTTACAACAAGTTTTGTTGTAAAAGCATGCGTAGTAAAGGCATGCGTGGAAAGGCATGTGAATTGGCATGTGTGGTTCTGTCATACAACCCCCCACCCGACTTGGGGACCAAAACTATTCCCACCCTTAATACCTAGACTACCCCAATCCCCCCACCTGCTATGAGCCTTAAAAAACAAAAGTTATCAAGACCTCCCCACCTGACCTCTGTAAACTAAAGTACCCTTAGAACCCTAAAAAAAAAGCTATCCTAACCCCTCCACCCCTGCCCATAAAAACTAAATTATCCCGACACAAGACCTAAAACCTCTCCCCTAATTAGTAAACTACCCTGACCCCCCACCTACCCTAACCTCTACAAAAAAAACTATCCCGGCCCCCACCCCTAAAAACTAAAGAACCCCTCCGCCCGCCGAATGCCCTAAATCCAGCCCCAGCTAAAAATGACCCACCAACCCTGCCCCAAGCCAAGCCCACTTACCTCATTGCATCCTCCCGATCCTCCTTCCTCTTCTCTCCTACCGCCCTTCTTTAAACCCTCCCCCACCCTTTTAAAAATAAACTACCCCACCTCCACCTTAAGCCCTAAATAAAAACATACCCAAACCCCCTCACTCCTACCCCTAAAAAAAAAAAAAATTGCCTGACTCCCCCACCCTAAGCCCTAAAAAAACAAAAAACAAAAAAACAGCCCCCCACCCTGCCCATCTTAAAACAATGAAACTAAATAGGACTTAGAATCGTCATGTTGCATTTTTCTGTAATGAGTTTTCGCCTATTCACCCTAAGCTTAACAGCTTATACAGATTAACTAATTACAAATATCATATCTCAAAAATAATACATTACATTCACGCCATGAAAGAATATGCCTTGTCTGATCATTGATTGCAAAGCTTGAAGCCTATTTCTGGTGCCTTCAAAGATATTTTGACATCCTTTAAACCAGATTTTAATCATAAAGTCCTTCCTTGTATCAGTCAGACGAATTGTCCTTCTTCTAGGTTTGTAAATGTGTGTGTGTGTGTGTATGTTTATATATGTATATACACATACACATACACACGTGTGTGTGTATATGTATATTGTATATATTACAAAGTAGGGGAAGCTGATCTGTAGTTTCAGTTAGGGTGACCACAGATAGAGATTTTTCAGATTTTTGCTCCTTGATAACTTTTAACCTGTTTAATGAATGTGCATGAAACATTGCAGGCTTGCTGCCTCCATTTTATTTTGGAAGAAATGAAAGTTTTGTGGAATTGAGTCAAGGAGGTGTAAAGAAAAAAAGAGGGGTCCCAAAACCCTGTTCAAATCCAATGCATTTTCCATAGACGTTTTTATTTTGCATAGATCAAAAAACATCAGCTGTTTTTTAATGAAATTTGGCAGTATTACATATTAGGGGACACAGATGTTTCTGTGGAGGTACTGCAGGTTATGCAAAGTAAGCAATGTTAAGTTATAAGGTTTTTCAATGTAGTGATATCTTGTAGCACAATACTGCTAAAAGTAGCAAGGAAGCCCAAAAATAAACTAGGCTGTATATGTAAAGTATCAGGTTTAGTACGTGAACAACTGAAGAACGAGTTACTTACCTTCGGTAACGACTTTTCTGGTGGATACATTAGCTACCTGTGGATTCCTCACCTCATGAATACTCCCATGGCGCCAGCATTCGACGGAAATCTTCTTACTAGTCTCTGCACGTCGACGAGGACGTCACTGTCTCGCACGCGACGCTGTCTGACGTCATACAGGCAATAAGAGGTCCTCGACGACGTGCAGACGTCAGTACCAATCATTTTTTACGTGCATGAGAACAACCAGGCAATGCAATGAAAGAGCAAGGCAACATCCATTATATTGTAAAATACACCACATTGTATGAATAACTGTAAATCTTTTTATGTACATATATATATATATATATATAAAACTCTCTCTTTTAAAATATATACACACACCAAGTATATACATAAGATATATACACATATATATATACAAATATATTATATATATACATCTATTGCACCCTCAAGGACCAAGAGGAGCGCACTCAAGGATTACTTGGCAAGACCATAAAGGCAACGGGGAGGCGGGTGGGACCGTGAGGAATCCACAGGTAGCTAATGTATCCACCAGAAAAGTCGTTACCGAAGGTAAGTAACTCGTTCTTCTGATGGATACAACTACCTGTGGATTCCTCACCTCATGAATAGAGTCCCAAAGCAGTACCACGCCCGGCGGTGGGTGCCTAAATGGTCAAACCAAGAAATCCTGCAGCACTGACCGTGCAAAATGGCCGTCCCTTCTAACCTCAGAATCTAAACAGTAATGTTTCGCAAAAGTGTGAAGGGACGACCAAGTTGCGGCCTTGCAGATGTCGACCACAGGAACACCTCTGGCTAAGGCCGAAGTGGCCGACTTAGCTCTGGTGGAATGAGCTCTAATGCCCTCAGGAGGATCCTTCTTTGCCAAAGAGTAACATATTTTAATGCAAAGAACAACCCACCTGGATAGTGTTCTCTTGTGGACTGCCTTTCCTCTCCTCTTGCCCACGTATCCAATAAACAGCTGATCCTCCAGCCTGAAATCCCTTGTTCTATCGATAAAGAAGCTCAACGCTCTCTTTGGGTCCAGACGGTGCAGTCTTTCTTCCTCTTTGGAAGGATGAGGCGGAGGATAGAACGTGGACAAAGTAATTGCCTGGGCCAAATGGAAGGGTGAAACAACCTTCGGGAGGAAAGCAGCCTTGGTCCTCAACACCACCTTATCCCCATAAAAAGCTGTATAAGGGGGTTTTACTGATAAGGCCTGCAACTCACTCACTCTCCTTGCTGATGTTATAGCTATCAGGAAGACTGTTTTTAAAACCAAATACCTCAAGGGGCAAGAATGCATAGGTTCAAAAGGGGACCCCATAAGGAAAGTCAGGACTAAGGACAAATCCCATTGCGGCATAACGAATGGCTTTGGAGGATATTGATTTAGAAGACCTTTCAAGAATCTGATAACAATAGGGGATTTAAATTAAGATGGTTGGTCTGGAAGACATATGAAGGCTGACAAGGCCGATAAATAACCTTTAATGGTAGCCACTGCACAACCTTTTTGCGCCAGAGATAGAGCAAAAGACAAAATGTCCGATAGATGAGCATGTAAGGGATCAATCTGCCTCTCTCCACACCACGCAACAAATTTAGACCACCTATTAGCGTAGATAGATTTAGTGGAGTGTCGCCTGGCCGCTAATATAACATCCACTACCTCAGGCGGGAGAGAGAAGGAACTCAGGTTGCCCCGTTCAATCTCCAGGCATGTAGGTGCAGACTCTGGAGGTTGGGGTGTAGAACCTGCCCCTGCGACTGCGAGAGGAGGTCTGCCCTGAAAGGGAGACGGAGCGGCGGGCACGTTGAGAGTTGGAGAAGATCGGAGTACCACACCCTCCTTGGCCAATCCGGAGCTATTAAGATTACTAGAGCCCGGTCTTGGCGAATCTTCCTCAATACTCGAGGAATCAAGGGTATGGGAGGAAACGCGTAAAACAACTGGCCGCACCAGGTCATTTGAAACGCGTCCCCCAACGCTTCCTGCATCGGATACTGAAGGCTGCAGAACAACGGACAATGCGCGTTCTCTCGAGTGGCGAACAGATCTACCCGAGGAAACCCCCACTTCTGGAAGATTAAACGGACTTGATCTGGATGGAGACGCCACTCGTGGTCTGCCGAGAAGTGGCGACTGAGACTGTCCGCACGCACGTTCAAAACTCCGGCCAGATGGTTTGCTATCAAGCAAATCCGATGGTCCTTTGCCCAGGACCATAGTCGAAGAGCTTCTCTGCAGAGATGGTACGACCCCACTCCTCCCTGCTTGTTTATGTACCACATCGTGGTAGTATTGTCCGTTAGGACCTGTACCGACTGACCACGAAGGGAAGGGAGGAAGGCCTTGAGAGCCAGACGTACAGCCCGTAACTCTAACAGATTGATGTGAAAAATCTGTTCCTCTGGAGACCAAAGACCTTTGATCTCCAGATCCCCCAGATGAGCTCCCCACCCTAGAGTGGAAGCATCCGTTATGACTGTTGTCACTGGTGGCGACTGCTGGAACGGCTTTCCTTGTGAAAGATTGTTGCTTGCAATCCACCACTTCAAATCCACAGCAGCATCTCTGGAGATCTTGACAGTACCCTCTAGATCCCCTCTGTGTTGAGACCACTGCCTTCGGAGGCACCACTGAAGAGCCCTCATGTGCCAGCGAGCATGCGTGACCAACAGAATGCAGGAGGCAAAAAGACCGAGCAGACGAAGGACTTTGAGGACTGGAACTACCGCTCCATTCCGAAACATTGGAACCAAATCCTGAATATCTTGAATCCGCTGAGGCGGAGGAAAGGCCCGACCCAATGTTGTATCCAGTACTGCCCCTATGAACAGGAGGCGCTGAGAGGGCTCTAGGTGAGATTTGGGCTCGTTCACCGAAAAGCCCAGGTCGAACAACAACTGGGTTGTTGACTGCAGATGACGCAACACAAGCTCCGGGGACTTGGCTTTGATTAACCAATCGTCCAAGTAAGGGAATACTGCTATCCCCTTCCTTCTGAGCTCTGCCGCAACCACCGACATCACCTTCGTGAAGACTCGAGGTGCTGAAGTAAGACCAAACGGAAGGACCGCAAACTGGTAGTGTTGCGATCCCACCACAAACCGGAGATACTTCCTGTGTGACTTGAGTATCGGGATATGAAAGTAAGCATCCTGCAAGTCGACAGACACCATCCAGTCTTCCATGTTCAACGCCAAAAGCACCTGTGCTAGGGTCAGCATCTTGAACTTTTCCTGCTTGAGGAACTAATTCAAGATCCTCAGGTCCAGAATTGGTCTCAAACGACCATCCTTCTTGGGAATCAGGAAATACCTTGAGTAAACTCCTTGACCCCTTTCCTGCTCCGGGACCAACTCCACCGCACCCTTTAAAAGGAGGACTTCTACCTCCTGTTCTAGCAACAGGAGGTGTTCTTGTGAACAATACGAAGGGCGGGGCGGGATGAGGGGCGGAAACTCCCGAAAGGGAAGGGTGTAGCCTTTTCCCACAACACTGAGAACCCAAGTGTCCGACGTAACAGTCTCCCATTTGGTGAGAAAATGCTGTAATCTTCCCCCTACAGGAGAGGAGTGAGTGGGAAATGGTGGAAGCCTAAGGCTGCTTCCCCTGCTGCACCCCGCCAGAGGATGAGGAAGAGGCAGAGTGCTGCTGAGAAGCTCCCCTGGTGCGGACCCTACCCCTCCCCCTAAAAGATCTATAGGGATGGGAAGAGGCAGGTTGCTGATATCTTCCCCGAAAGGAAGAGGAGGAAGAGCCACGCCCAAATCCACGAAACCTCCTGAAGAATCTGGAAGAGGCCGTGGAAGAAGGAGCTTGGAGTCCCAGCGACTTAGCCGTGGCCCTGCTCTCCTTAAACCGTTCCAAGGCCGAATCAGCCTTAGCCCCAAACAGTTTGTCCCCATCAAACGGGAGATCCAACAATGTGGACTGTACATCTGTCGAAAAGCCCGAGTTACGGAGCCAGGCCTGTCTCCTTTCCACCACAGTTGTGCCCATTGCTCTGGCTACCGAGTCGGTGGTATCCAGTCCCGTCTGGATAATTTGGGTCGCAGCAGCCTGGGCATCAGAGACAAGATCCAAAAGACCCTGGGGAAGCTCTGTAAACGAAGAGGAGATGTCATCCATCAGAGCATGAATATACCTCCCCAGGATACAGGTTGCATTGGTGGCTTTTAATGCCAGACTGCAGGACGAAAAAATCTTCTTCGACTGCGCCTCCAGCTTTTTTGAGTCTCTGTCCCCAGGCACCGTCGGAAAAGAACCAGGCGCTGACTTGGACGAACAGGAGGCCTGCACAACCAAGCTCTCCGGCGTAGGGTGCCTAGATCGGAAACCAGGATCAGTTGGAGCCGTCCGATACCTCCTGGCCACGGCTCTGTGAACTGCTGGGGAAGATGCCGGCTTCTTCCACACCTCTAAAACCGGATGCAGCAGAGCGTCATTAAAAGGTAATAGAGGCTCCGCCGCGGCTGAGCCCGGATGCAACACCTCTGTCAAAAGGATTTGTTTCGCCTCCACCACCGGCAAAGGCAGGTCCAAAAAACTAGCTGCCTTCCGTACCACTGTATGAAAGGAAGCAGCTTCCTCGGTATATTCCCCCGGGGACGAAAGGTCCCACTCAGGGGAAGTGTCCAGCCCACTGGCCGACTCCAGTCCACGCAGCCCATCACCGAGTCCTCTAGCTCTCCTTCCTCTAGAGCTCGTTGGTACTCCTGCTCCTCTAGTACCCGGAGAGCACGCCTCCTTGAATGCAGTCGTTGCTCAATCCGCGGAGTCGACAATACCTCCGCCGAAGTCGGAGATCGGCGCCGATCTTCCGAAGCCACCGACGCCGCATCCGGCGCCACAGGTAACTTCGGCGCCGACTGAAGAGCAGATGAAACGGATGGACCCACCGGAGTCACAGGCCGAAATCTCGACGTCGACGGGATGGGAATCCCTGGGGCCAATCCCTCCGAAGCCATCGGAGCGGCCACCGGCGCCGACACTGGCGCCGAGCCCACGTTCCCAAACGGGAGAAAGGGCATAAAGGGTGCCGGCCGAAGAGGCGCAGGATCACCCAAAGAAAAGGCCAAAGGCCCAGCCGGAGCACCCCCTGGAGCCATCTGCTGGAAGATGGCATACATCGCATTCAAGAATGCGGAACTATCGGCTCCAGGGGTGGGAAAAGCCGGATACTGGGGTGCCTGACTCGGAGGCGACCCCGACGCCGGCCTCGGCGTCTGCGCCGGAGAAAACACTTGAGGCTCCAATACCTCAATCACCGACGCCTGTCCAGGCGAAGTTGGAGACGCCGGAGAGAGCAACGGCGTCGAAGGATGCAGCGTCACCGTGGGGCTGATCTCCCATGTCCTCCGGCGCCGATCCGGAGACCTGGAACGAGCCTCCCTTGAATGACGCCGAGATTCTCTACGGCGCCGGGAGTCTCGATGACGCCGATGTTTTGGAGAAGACTTTTTCTTATGATGCTTCTCCTTTGACTTGGCCATAAACAGCTTCGCCTCGCGTTCTTTAAGGGCCTTCGGATTCATGTGCTGACACGAATCACAAGTCGAGACGTCGTGGTCGGAGCTCAAACACCAAAGGCAATCGGAATGAGGATCCGTCACCGACATCTTGCCTCCACACTCACGACAAGGCTTAAATCCAGACATTCTCTGCGACATTATTTCCACAGAGAAAGAGTACGCAGCAAGATATACACTGTAACCGCAAGAGTAACAGTTGCTCCCTCGAAGATAACCGTTTCGAATGCACGGAAAAAAGGGAACTGACGTCTGCACGTCGTCGAGGACCTCTTATTGCCTGTATGACGTCAGACGGCGTCGCGTGCGAGACAGTGACGTCCTCGTCGACGTGCAGAGACTAGTAAGAAGATTTCCGTCGAATGCTGGCGCCATGGGAGTATTCATGAGGTGAGGAATCCACAGGTAGTTGTATCCATCAGAAATAATAATTTATGGACACATGCTATGGAAACCTATAAACAAACACATACCAAATAGAATACATCTTAATGTACACAGGGTTTCCTTGCATGCTCTCTGGCTCACAAATTAAAACTGGTCCAACAAGCAAAACAAAATTAATCTTTCCTATGCGCCCCATGCAACAAAATGAAAAATTGACAAGGCAGTGAGCCACACATAGTGGCATGATATTTAGCCACTAGGAAAAAAATAAAAAGCTAAATTTTATAATAATAACAATAATTGCCTTTCATTCACTTTGGCCTTGGCCTTCATGTGAAGCACAATCCTGCTAAATGTAGTAAGTAGGCCCAACAAATAAATTAGGCTGAATATTAGTTTTAGTTTAGTTTTATAAATTTGTAATCCGCATGACTACCCGGGGGCATCCTAGCGCTATAATACACAATGAATGCTGGAAGAGCCAAAGGAAGCAGATTTAACTGCAGAAAAGGATGGTTTTCAACTTCCTCCTTAAGAGAAGTTCAGAAGATTGTTCAGAAGATTGTCTCCTGCCAACAGACAGGCGGGAGACAATGTACCGCCCACACTAATATGACATTCCAATCCGCCACCTTTTCCGGGGCGGATTCACCGCAGATAAAAACGCGGCGTAAACAGGAATTTCGAAGGGAAAACACTCACCTCTACACACCCCACAAGGAACGAGGACACCATGGACCCGGAACTCCAAATTCTACCTGCGATAGTTTTCCTGCTCCTCTACCAGGAGCACGAACGCCGGCGGCGAAGACCACAGTGAGTAATGCACCTACGACACAGGGGAGTGGGGAGGGAAAAAACAGGGACATACACACGCAACACCCCCACCCTCACCCACTACAACACACACACTTGCCATGTGGCACATGCATTCACGTTGTTTCATGCACGCCGCACTCTCCCCCCTTCCTTCTTACATCCAGCCCTCTCCACAAAGGCATAGCCCATATATCATGCTCCCTCTGTACTTACCTGTTTACCTGGAGGACCGTAGAGTAGCGTTTACTGGGGGAGGACCCCATCCACGAGTTTCTCCAACTCCTCCGATGTGAAGGCAGGGGCCCTTTCCCCAGACACTCGAGCCATTGTCTCTTCCAGACCGAGGTCACAGCAGCACTTGCAGTGTACGTCCTCGCCTGTCGAAGATCAGGTATCGAGTGATTCAACAGATAGAAAATGGTGGTCACATATCAATACATCACAGTTACACCCCCCAAACCCTCCGGAAGAATGCAAAGACAATAGAAAATGAGTGTAACCATTGTAATATATTAAAAGCAAGTAGGCAGAAATATATATATACACCATGTACAAAATATAAACCAAGCATAGTAGTCCAGGTAGTGCTCTAATAAAGTCCGTGGAACACTGGGACCACACGGTATGGGCGAGGCCCACACAAGATCCCCGACCATGACGGAGAGAACACTGCAGGGGCATCAGAGAGCAACTAAACAGGCACCTCAGGGGAGGGAAAGACGGGGCACCTCAGCCGCTTGAGTGCACAACACCAAATCCATTAGGGGGCCACATGCCCACTGTTCCATCCTGGGGAGTGCAAAGCCACAGTCTCTCAAGTCTCTACAGTGGCTGGTTTGCCCACTGTTAAATCCTGGGGAGTGCAAAGCCACAGTCTCCCAAGTCTCTACAGAGGGTGGGTTGCCCACTGTTCAATCCTGGGGAGTGCAAAGCCACAGTCTCTCAAGTCTCTACAGTGGGTGGTTTGCCCACTGTTCAATCCTGGGGAGTGCAAAGCCACAGTCTCACAAGTCTCTACAGTGGGTGGGTTGCAGACTGTTCAATCCTGGGGAGTGCAAAGCCACAGTCTCACAAGTCTCTACAGTGGCTGGTTTGCCCACTCTTCAATCCAGGGGAGTGCAAAGCCACAGTCTCTCAAGTCTCTACAGTGGGTGGGTTGCCCACTGTTCCATCCTGGGGAGTGCAAAGCCACAGTCTCACAAGTCTCTACAGTGGGTGGGTTGCCCACTGTTCAATCCTGGGGATTGCAAAGCCACAGTCTCTCAAGTGGATGACAGTCTCCACTGGTTCTGGAGGGGGCATGGTGCCCAGAGTGCTTCATCCTGCTAAGGACAGAGGTAGTGTATGCCTTTCTCTACTGGTTCTGGAGGGGGCATGGTGCCCAGAGTGCATCATCCTGCTAAGGACTGAGGTAGTGAATGCCTTTCCCCACTGGTTCTGGCGGGGGCATGGTGCCCAGAGTGCTTCATCCTGCTAAGGACAGAGGTAGTGGATGCCTTTCTCCACTGGTTCTGGAGGGGGGCATGGTTCCCAGAGTGCTTCAGGAGTGCTTCCCTAGGCCAGGGCTACGGAACTCGCCCTGGCCTAGGGAAACCCACAGCCTACCACCCCCACCCAGACCCCTCCACTCCACGCAAAGTCAGCAGAATGAGAGTGTACACACCCCCTTGTTGCTGCTGTGATGCCCTCAAGCGCCCATCCAAATCCGGGTAGACCACCGCCAGGATCCTGAACATCAAGGGGGTCGTGGTGCGACGGGCACCCCTCCCACGTTGGGAGGCCATCCCCACCTGAGCCTCCGCCATCTTCTTGCTCCAGCTGTGAATGTCCTCCCATCTTTTCCGGTAGTGGGTGCTCCGTCTGTGGTAGACCCCCAGGGTCCGGACGTCCTTGGCGATGGCATGCCAAATATGTTTTTTCTGGTGGGCGCTGACCTACATGAAATGTACAGGGGGAAGAGTAAGTTATTACCAACTGCACCGTCAAAGTGATTGGCCCCCATCCCTACCCTTGCCATGTGGCACATGCATTCACCGTTGTTTCATGCACGCCGCACTCTCCCCCCTTCCTTCTTACATCCAGCCCTCTCCACACAGGCATAGCCCATATATCATGCTCCCTCTGTACTTACCTGTTTACCTGGAGGACCGTAGAGTAGCGTTTACTGGGGGAGGACCCCATCCACGAGTTTCTCCAACTCCTCCGATGTGAAGGCAGGGGCCCTTTCCCCAGACACTCGAGCCATGGTCTCTTCCAGACCGAGGTCACAGCAGCACTTGCAGTGTACGTCCTCGCCTGTTGAAGATCAGGTATCGAGTGATTCAACAGATAGAAAATGGTGGTCACATCCGCGGCGGTACGTACCGTCACCGCCGGCGTACATCGTCATTGTCTCCTGGGACCCATAGGGTCCAATGTTAACCAATGCAGCTTTGCGGCGCTGTCTTCGACTGCCTACCGCAACGGTGTACAACGCCAGCACAGTTACCTCACATCCCATTGTCCCACTTTACAGGTCAGGCAGCCGCCATTTCAGGGGCCCACATGGCTTCATTTTCAACTGCGTCACACATACCTAGGCCTAGACTCAACACACATACAGGCCACTTTTTGTGTATGAATGGTGTTCTGTGTAAACTGTGGGTATGTACCTCTGAGTTGTTTGACAATTTGCTCGCTGTTGTCCTTCATAGGCACCGTCCGCTGGGACATGTGAGGAGATGGCGGCATCCTCCGGTGTACCGACCATTGGTGGACCTGTTGACAATGGAGGAAAGACATGTGATTATCACATACAGGCTTGACCGTGCCACAATCCAGGAACTGTGTACCCAGTAGAAGCCAGACCTGATGTCAGCAATCCGCCATCCCACAGGAATCCCCCCTCAAGTGCAGGTGCTGTCAGTGCTCCATTTCCTTGCAAGTGGGTCATTTCGAACAACAGTGGCCATAGCATCAGGGATGTCCCAGCCTATGTTTTCCAACGTGTTGTCCAGAGTGTTGTCTGCCCTTGTGAAACACATGCGGAGCTACATCGTTTTCCCTCAGGTGGAGGATTTACCTACAGTGAAAGGTGATTTCTATGCCCTGGGACATATCCCCAACATCATAGGTGCCATTGATGGGACCAATGTGGCTTTGGTACCCCCCACAGGAGTGAACAGGTGTACAGAAACCAGAAGAGTTATCATTCAATGAATGTACATGTTTGGCAGACCAGTACATCTCCCATGTGAATGCCATGTTCCCTGGCTCAGTGCATGACGCCTACATCCTGCGGAATAGCAGCATCTCTTATGTGATGTGTCAACTCCAGAGGCACCGTGTGTGGCTATTAGGTGAGCACCTGGAAGCAAGACAGTTGGAATGGTTGTCTGGGGATATCCCTACAGGTTAGTGTGTGTCTAACAGTTGTCCCTCGCCATTTGCATGTGACTCTGGTTACCCCAACCTGTCATGGCTACTAACCCCAGTGAGGAATACCAGGACAAAAGCAGAGGAACGCTACAATGAGGCCCATGGGCGAACTAGGAGGGTGATCGAGCGGACCTTTGGCCTCCTGAAGGCCAGGTTCCGGTGCCTCCATATGACAGGTGGATCCCTATTCTACTCACCAAAGAAGGTGTGCGAGATCATCGTGGCCTGCTGTATGCTTCACAACTTGGCTTTGCGACGACAGGTGCCTTTTCTGCAGGAGGATGGTCCAGATGGTGGTGTTGTGGCAGCTGTGGAGCCTGTGGACAGTGAAGACGAGGAAGCAGAGGAAGAAGACATGAACAACAGGGGCTCAGTGATCCAGCAATATTTCCAGTGAGACACAGGTAAGAGTACAGACCTGCCTACTACATGTACTTAAACACTACTGCCTCTCTACTGTCTGTTGTTTTCACCCAGTGTATGGTCACTGAGTTGTCACTTTCCTTTACGATTTCACAGATGTGGGTCTCACTGTGTGACATCTGCTTAGATTCCTCATGGACTAGAGCTGTGTGAAATAGGTATGTTGACATGACAATTGAAAGAGCAATTTATCACTGTAATTGCTAATACACTATTTCGAAATCACAGACAGCCTCCAGATTGTTTTGTGCTTTAAGTGTGTTTATTTAAGTGCTCAATATTGGAGGGGGTAGTAAAATGGTGAGGGGTGATGGCGGAGGAATGTCCATGGCAGAGTCCAGTCTATTAGTCTCATAGGTGCATTGCCCATATAGGCGTAGGAAGTGGAGCTGGGGCAGTTTAAGTATGGACAGGGTGACAAAGTGGGACAGTAGGATGACAATCAGGGTGGTCTCATTTCTTGGCGGGGTCTTGGCATCATGCTCTGTCTTGTTCCTGGATCTCAAGGGACTGTTTGTGGGGTGGTTCTCCCTCTGCAGGGGGTGGGGTGCTGGTGTGGCGGTCCTGTGGCGGGGCGTCCTGTCCACTAGTGCCGGCGGAGGTGGTGGGCAGTTCATCGTCCATGCTAGTGTCAGGGGACCCTTGTAGTGCCACAGTGTCCCTCCTGGTGTTGAGTACTTCCTTCAGCACCCCTACGATGGTGCCCAGGGTGGAGCTGATGGTTCTGAGTTCCTCCCTGAAGCCCATATACTGTTCCTCCTGCAGGCGCTGGGTCTCCTGAAACTTGGCCAGTACCGTTGCCATCGTCTCCTGGGAGTGGTGGTAGGCTCCCATGATGGAGGAGATGGCCTTGTGGAGAGTGGGTTCCCTTGGCCTGTCCATCCCCTGCCGCACAGCAGCCCTCCCAGTTCCCCTGTGTTCTTGGGCCTCCGTCCCCTGGACCATGTGCCTACTGCCACTGCCCCCAGGTCCCTGTTGTTGTTGGGGTGGTGGGTTAGCCTGGCTTCCCTGTAGTGGTGGACACACAGCTGATTGACGTGTCCTGGGGACGGAGGTATGGGCCCGCTGGGTGGGTGCTGTGCTGGTGTTTCCAGAGGGGGGAAGCTCTGTAGTGGCCTGTGACTGTGTGAGGGGAACCGACTGTCCCGAGGTCCCAGATGGGCCAGGCTGGTCATCTAGATCCAGTTGGACAGAGCTGCTGTCATCACTGTGGGCCTCTTCTGTTGGTGGTGTGGACATGTGTGGACCCCCCTGTCCGGTGAGGTTGGGTAGGGGTCCTGCAGGGGTATAAAAGGATGTTTATTACATCTGTGTGTGGCATGGTGTGCAATGGGTGGGTGACCGTGTACCCCAGTTCTTGCATTCCTGTGTGCGACCTTGTGTGATGATGGTTTAGGGGGGTGTATGGGTATGTGCAGTGGGCATGCTTTAGTGATGGGTGTCCATGCTTTGTTGTTGCATGCAGGGCTTGGTGTTGGGATGGATGGTTTGTGATGTTGGGACATATGTGAGGAGTTGGAGTGCTGGGGGTGAGGGTGAGGGTGGGGGTATGTGCTGGCATGCAGGTAGGGTGGGGGATGTAATAGTTAAGATTTGTCTTACCAGAGTCCATTCCTCAACCTACTCCTGCGAGGCCCTCAGGATGCAGAATCGCCAAGACCTGCTCCTCCCATGTTGTTAGTTGTGGAGGAGGAGGTGGGGGCCCGCCGCCAGTCTGCTGAACTGCCTGGTGGTGTCTTGAGACCACGGAACGTACCTTCCCCCGTAGGTTGTTCCACCTCTTCCTGATGTCCTCCCTATTTCTTGGGTGCTGTCCCACTGCGTTGACCCTGTCCACTATTCTTCGCCATAGCTCCATCTTCCTTGCAATTGAGGTGTGCTGCACCTGTGCTCCGAATAGCTGTGGCTCTACCCGGACGATTTCCTCCACCATGACCCTGAGCTCCTCCTCCGAGAACCTGGGTTGTCTTGCCATGCCATGGGGTGGTGTAGGTGATGTGTGGGGTGGAGTGTGGGGTGATAAGTGTGCTGATATGTAGTGGGGTGTTGTGTGAGGTGCGTGAAAGTTCTGTGGGTGATGGTGTTGTGTGCCTGTGGATGTTTTTGTTGTTGCTGGTGCTGTCTCTCTCTGGCTTTCGTTCGTGATTTGTTGTCATAAGGGTTTGCGGGTGATGTGGGTGTGTGTTTTATATTGTACTGGGTGTGTGGGAGTGGTGTGTGTATGTGTATCAGGTGTGTATATTTCGATTTGTCCAATGTGGCTGTGTTTTGTAAATGTGTGTGTATTTTGAGCACGGCGGTGTGTACCGCCAATGGAATACCGCGGTTGAAACACCGCCCCGTGGATTTGTGTGTCGTGATAGTGTGGGCGTATTTCTGTTGGCGTGACGGTGTCGGTTTTGTTTTCGCCAATTTATCACTGACCTTTGGTGTGGCGGACTTGTGTGGGTTTCTAGATTTTGGCGGTTTCCGAGCAGTGGGTCATAATTGCTGTGGCGGTATTCCGCGGCCGCGGCGGTGTGTTGGTGGTCTTCTGCACAGCAGTAAGCGGCTTTTACCGCCAATGTTGTAATGACAGCCTAAATGTAAAACTAGTTTTTTTTCTTTACCTCTGCGGTGCAAGGACAAAGTGTTTTGGCAGGCAGAGAGAGAGTTAGAAAAATGTTGCACACTGGCGTGCAAAAGCAGGTTACTGGCAGTCATTCAAGACCAGTTCCTGTCAGCTGAAGCCCACTGACCGGGATTTTGCATGTTGGGTTGTTGCATGTAGGAATCGTCAGGCAGGAGACCAACCTTGAAATCTGTAGTTTCCTGTCTGAATCTGGGTGGTTGACATTTATGCTATGGTCACATGATTATGTAAACCAATAAACAAATACATAACCTTTTGTATAGCCATTTTATTCATATTTTTTAGGCATGTTATTTTAGCAACTAGGCCTGCCGGTTGTGCCCTTTCGCCCAGTTACATTTTATTCAGCTCATTTTATTATTTTAGCATAGACCGCATTTGCGGTGCTGTTTTATTTTCTTTATTTAGCTGTTGTTTCGCCTAGGAAATCATTGTATCTTTAGCAAGACATTCTTTTCACTTTGCGCTTAATGCTTTGAGCTAGGATTGCCTGCAAAGTGGTACACAGCATCTCCAACGTTCACAGAAACATACACATCCTTACATGGGAACATTTTATGAGAACATCAGCTGTTTTATCATAAATACACTTCTCTGTCCCAGATACGTTAAAGGGAGATTCCAGCCAGATGTCCTCAGCCGTATGCTGATTGGCTTCACTACAGCTGCTTGCTTAGACTACCGGACCCCTGGCCTAACTGGGGATGGTGTCTCTCTAGACAATCGGCTTCGCTGCTCGGGTATTGGGGATGATGTCTTCCTAGGGGGGAATCCTGATAGGTGGATTAGGGCTTATCACGCTGTGCTCTAACATAGCTTAGGTAGCAACAATTTCCCTGAGAAGTCATTTTTGTCATGTTCCATGTTGCCACAATCACCTTTGCTCTTGGGCAATGGTGAGGCTCTGCTAGTTGGCCTGAACCTCATTAGGTCGACAGTTGTCACATGGTGCGGGATTGGACTCAGTCCCCACAATTCAGGTGATTCTGCCACCCAAATCCAGCAGTCTCATTAGGATAGCCACAAACGTTTGTTCAGGCATTAATTTTCAAATCCTCCTAAGTATCTCTGTCTCACTACGTGCTAAAGGCTTCTCAATACCATATACAGAGACATCCGTGGTATTGAGTATTTTCTTCTCAGCTAGGTAGGCACTACCTATCCAACGCTGTAGGTTGTTCAAGATTGAACGTTAAAGGGGTCAATCCCCATTTGGTGTCCTTCTCTCTGAATTGGTATATCTACCATGGCAAACCCACAACGGGTGGTAATTGCAGTAAACATGCAACCTCCCCTCACTGCTGATTTGCAATCAATTGGTCTTACAGCCCAGAGGGGTCCTGTAACATTTGTAGTTGAGGCTCTTCCAGCCTACGGAACGGAAATATTCTACTCTTGGGTCACCTTTCCAGCAGTTGATGGGAACACTAATACATTCCACCATAACACACCTGCTAATATACCTGCACAGTACAAAGCTTATGACCATAATACCTGGCTTGATGGCACCCTACAACACACAATATTACATGCTAGGATAGGTCCTTTGAGCAATGCTGGTCCTACCTGGCCTTTATGGCCGCATATATACTGCATCCTGATGCAGCAACATTGGCGGTTAGGTGAGGTTTGCTGCTTATACACTGAGCGTTCAGCAATATATAGACTATTAGTACAGTTTGTAATGCAGACATTAAACACTGACACAGCACATGCTGCCCCAGTGCAACCACATGCAGTCACGCCAGGCACCAATACTGCAACTGTACATTTGATTATGGACAAAGAGCCTGCCAAACAGGAGGAGATTCCGTTCTGGTTAGCTCAAAAAATAAATGCGCTGGAATTAGTTATTCCCGATGGGGGACCTCAGGATAAACACAGAATTCTCAGTATGTGCTTGCCATTTGATTTGGTTCTAACAATAGATGACTGTAATACTTGGGGCACAGTATTTGCCACGCTCTATACTACCATACATGGTACACCAACACTTGCCAGTCTTCCAGAAGTGTAAAAACAGATTCAAGATGAATACAGGCTGCCTTGACTTGGGGATGCAATTAATGGCCAATGTATCTTCAATAATTTTGAGTAATCTTAAAGGGGAAGCAGTCTCACTAGCACTGAGCATGCGGCTGTGGGACATTCCTCCACAGGATCAAGAACAAGAGCTGCCAAAGATTTCTCTAGACCTACTCTAGCATTGGTCGAGATGGTCTGGGGGCCAGACCTATTAAACCATAATTACAGGATAAATCTAATAAAGATTCTACCAAGCAAACACCTTAAAAAAAGAGGAGAATTTCCACATTTGGAGACCCCTTCAGAATCGCTATAATCTTAGAAATTGAGATAATATAAAAAGACCTGATAGATATCGATATACTGACACACGCCAATCTCATTCCTTTCAAGACTCACTGGATAAACGCAGTGAGAGAGGTGGGAAGTTAGAGCAGCAAACCAAGTACATGAAACCAAGAAAGGACTCATATTGCTTGTCTGAAGTTTTTGTTAAGAAAAGAGAAAATTCCCCAACAAAAACCCCAATTCAAAAAGAAAAAAGTGGCAACACTTGCTACACGAAATGCCACTCAGGATGAGAGCTTTACTGAAAAACAGGAAGTGGGCACTGGCACTGCTAGAGAGCACAGCAGAAGTCACAATAGTTTGCTAGAATCTTCAAGAGCATCTGGAGGTGTAAGCAAATGATGACTTCTTACAAGTTGAGACTGCGGACATGCGCATCTCCACAAATTAAAATTACAGTTAGAAGGAGACTTTGATCGCTCAATAGAAGCTATCTTTTGGGATTGCATAATTACCATTTATGATATCTTGCTGGCTGAAAAAGACTGACCATCTGAATTTTTCCATAATCTCCCATATGGGGAAGAAGTGATTAAACCCTCTTTCTTGCCCCTTGTTCCCAGAGAGCTCAGGGAAGCTTACGCCATCGATTGGGCATTGGTGCAAGCACCCGCTTTGTATTGCAACCACTTAAGTTGGGATAAAGACTCCCCCTTCCATACTGTATAATACTAATTAGATCTCAACTCCAACCTCATCCCCAATATCCAGCAATGCATAAAGCTAATGCACCTTTGAGGAAAATCCTCACACGCCTAGATTACCAGGGCATAATTGAACCCTGTGTCTCACCAATGAACAATCCTTTGTTTCCTGTAGCTAAACTGGACCATTCATATAGAATAGTCTTAGACAACAAACATTTAAACAGTCATATACGCACTTTTGCCATACAAAATGCATACAGTACAGAACCTACAAACAATGTAGTGCATAAAAATGTACAATGTTTTTTTCTGCCAAAATATAGCACCTGACAGTAGTGACTTAACAAGTTTTAGCACTTTAGGCTCTCAAAAAAAGTTTTTCCATCTCCCACCAGGGTACAAGAACAGTCCAGTACAGTTTTCAGCTCATGTTACTTCAATTTTACACAACGCTGACCCTGAGGCGTTGTCCTACGGAGATGAGATCTACCTTACGGATGATGATCTCGCACAACATGTAAGATGAGTAGCTCGCATCGTTGTGGGATTTGCCAAATTAGGCTACAAATTTAATTAAAAAATAAAACAAAAATAGCCTTCCTTACTGTCCTGTTTTTGGGATACAAATTTTAAGATGAAGGCAAGAGCCTAGCGCCCCAATTTTTAGAGAAATGCGCATAACTATAACCACCAAACACTATCTGAAACTCCAGTCACTGTTGGCCTTTTTAAACTGTGGCAGAACATACATTCCAGATTATGCACAATGCATTAAACCTTTATGCGACTTAATACTTCCTGACTTTTCAAGTACATTTTGGGCAGTCGAACACACACGCATTCTCAGAGCATTACAACAAGACATGCTTGCAGCTAAACACTTAAATACAAAGGACAACAAAACACACTTGTTCATCAGAGTATTTGCTGGTGGAATTGGTTTTACCTATGTAACATTCAAGGAGGGTGAAACCGTCCCGATTGCATACAAATCACATTTATATTCAACAGCAGAACAACGCTTTGCTCCCACAGAGATAATTCTCACTGCTGTTCAGATGGTTTTCATTAAAGAGAGGCCTCTAGCCCAGGGGAAACGCATTATTGTCGTATCTCCGATCCCAGCCCTTGAGGCTGTCACCAAAGCTAGCGTTCCTAATGCAGAAGCACTACATCCATGTTGGATTCAATTGGCAACGTCACTGATGGCCAATGATATTGACTATGTTTTTGGCCCAAAGTTACAAACTCAAGAATTTTTACAATATGATACAGGTACCCTGTTCCTGCAAACACATTGCCTATTCAACAATATCAAACAATTAGGTACACTCAGATACACTCAGCCTAGCCCACCGTAGACACAAAACATCAATACTCTGCCACTTGCACTGTCGTGAGTGGCCACATGAAAGATGGTAAATTCCATCCACAACACAATTACAAGCAGACCTTCTGCGACTGCATTGCACAGTTAGCAGAGTGCAAGACTCTGGCCATGGCACACAGATCCAGAACAGTTAACATCAATCATCTGTGATTCATACTATTGGTTCCAGTCCTTCAATGAATATCTGCATTACTGGCGCCAAAATGGGTTCAGAGATTCAAAAGGCAACACCATTAAACACAGACTCATGTGGGGGAAATTAGCGGATCTGAAGGAAATGCTACCCATTGCCCATGTTGTTCATACATTCGGACATCAACGTGTTGGAATACATGTTACTGGCAATACCTTGGCTGCTGAAGCAGCCAAGTCAGCAGTAGCTATGACTTCTGTTGCTGCAATAACTCGTTCATGGACGAGGTTGGATGATAAAACACTGGCTGTTGTGAAAGCTTTGGTAGACGGCAAGCCCATGCCAAAGGCATATCCTGCAAAATATTCCTACCTCATATCTAGCCTCAGTACTGCTCTAAGAACAATTCCAGGGGTGGGTGATCCCTAACAAAGATCAAAGACAAGAATTGATTAAAGCAGCACATGAGGGAGTTGCTTCTGCCCATGCTGGTGTGGCGGCTACTACTTAACTGTTACAAACACGCTATTGGTGGGCAGGTCTATTCAAACAGACCAAGCAGTATGTCTTTTGCTGTGACATCTGCCAGCAAATAAGTGTCTACCATCAAACACCCAGTGCAGACACCCTTCTTAATTCCCAACAAACCTTTACAGTGTGTGTACTTGTACCACTGTGGTCCCTTGGCACCTGATAGTGCATACAAATACATCTCAGTCGGTGTTGACTCATGCTCCAGATTTCCATGGGTTTGGCCACAAGCTTGGCTGATGCTCAGACTGTTATTAAAGATTTGCAAGTCTTTATCTGAACATATGCAGTTGCGGCTTTTCACTCGGACAAGGGCCCTGCTTTCACTTCAAGGGCATTCAGGGATGCCATGTTTTTGTTAGGGGTCAAACTGTATTATTCATCTCCATTTCATCCCAAGGGAAATAGTGTTGTGGAATGGACAAAAACAGGATTTAAAGCAATCCTTACCAGCCAAAGTATTAGGCACTGTCGTAGTTGGCTTACTCAGCTGTATGGAATCCAGAGAGCACTTAATAATCTGCCCAGAAGGTCCCTGGGCGGCGTACCTCATATGAATGCCTGTTCAGAACACAAATGTTTGTCCAGATCTTGATGGTCCTATTGGGGAGGCAGCAGAAACACCTTTTGACATAAATGAACGTGTCACTGTCTTGCAGGACTTATAGTAATTCTGTGACGACAACGCATCTGACAGTGCCACCTCTTGGAAATAGGGGATGCACCAATAACACCTACCGGCTGGATTCCTAAAGTTGGGATTCTTGTGCGTGATAAGATTGCTCTGAAAAAGGAGTTCAGTCCTTCCTATCATGCACCGGTTCCAGTCCTGAGAATACACAGTACCAGAATTGTCATTCTACCACCACTGCCTGGTTCTAAAGAAAAACGCTTTGTCTCCATCAACAATATCAAGCTACACCATATGGCCGATCCTGTACAGTAGACCTAGAGAACACTGGTAATACCCAAATCCCTCTCACTACAGACTATGATGTTCCTCTACAGGTTTTAAGCTGACACCTCCCTGAGCTTGGGGAGGGTGGAAAATGAACTTTTATTAATGCCATTAACTTCTTCTGCAACAAGTAATGCCAACAATGTTGTGCGAGTCTACTGTGAACCACCAAGGGAGACTTCTTGCAGCTCTCCCCTTCCAAACACAGCTCCAATTTTTGCACAAACTGCTTCTGGATACATTGCCGATGTCAATGACACCTTTACCGACTCATTTGCCTCTTCTGCAACAGAACTGTCAAGAGCATGTAAGCTGATAATTTGGCTAAAAATTAACTATTTCATATTTCCATGGAACTATCTGTGACTTAACTGTACTTGCCTTCCTTCTTTGAATTGGGTTTGTCATCGCCTTTTTCTTATTAACACATGGTGATTACCCTCCTGTATGCTCTACAGTCGAACTGGTGGAGGAGGTCCTAAAACCACATTTTTCCGGCCATAAGGTCTGCAGAGACTTTTCCCTAGTAAACATTTTAGCTATACCAATTCCTGATTGGATTGTTTGGTATAAAGCACCCTTTGATGTATACGGCCGGGCGGAGGTCATCCAAATTTCACATGTATTCAAACTTTCCATGGATGATGTAATAACACCTGGAGTTGTTTCTGATGATTGGGATATAAAACAGTTGTTTCTGTGATGTCTGAATTAGAATATTTTACTGTATTTGAAAGTGAAGAAGTTTATCAATTGAAGGAAAATTATGGAGATATGTCTGTTATAATGATTATGGGCATCGTTCCATTCACAGAGCCAGTATTCCAAAGGCTATTTGTTAATTAAACACAACGGGAACACTGTCCAACTCTGCAAGTGGGGAGTTCCAAAGCATATTCAGAAAAGTATGCATATTTTTCTGGGGACAGTATTAAAAATGTTGAGTCGTAATATTTTAAATTGCCAGTGATGTAAAGTCAACATATTTTATTAACTGACACAAACATTCTTTATTCTGATTCTTTTGTTTCTCAGTTGCCTATAAAAGGCTATGAATATTGACTCAAGTTGATTGACTTTAAAAGTGTGTAGGGAACTAAAAATTGGCAAATAAGGGGAAAGCAAGCTTTATTTAGAGAATACCTTATGCCTGTTCAAATGATTTTTTTAAATAAAAATGTACAATAGAAAAGTTGCTTGGACATAAGAAAAATTAAGGACTTGAATGCGCCCAGAATCCTTGCTCCTGCTACATTTTGCAATTGGCAAAAATACATTAATGCACCTGAAGATCAGCTCAATGAATGGGTCCAAAATGGAACATTTGACACATCACTTTCACGTCCTGGTGGGTGGTTATTGTGGCCAGTAGACACAAATGGTTGTCATGCACGTTTTGGAAACTCCACATGGGGGGGGGGGGTTGGAACAAATAGACCAGACCTCGCAATGTGTCATCAGAGCATTTAGGTATGATAACAACATACAATGTGGAAAATTATGTCAGCAATGGTAAAAAAGTTCCTCACTAAGGGGGTCATTACAACCTCAACGGTCTTTTCACAAGACCGCCGAGGGACCGCCATGCTGAAGGCTGCCAGTGGTGGTGGTTTTCCGCTCGGCGTATTATGACTATTGGCAGCTGTACGTCGTTTTTCCGATGGAGAGCCGCCAACAGCCATAGTGACTGGCGGCGGGGAAGTGGAGGTTGCTCCACCTCCACCGCCACGCCAACAGAACACCGCCCAGCGAATCACGTCCTGTGATTCGCCGCGGCGGTGTTCTGTTGGCGGTGTGGTGTCGGCGGAGCTGTCCTTATGGCTCCCGTCCCCTCCTGGAGGACCGACGGAACAGGTAAGTCGATCGTCCGTTAGGGGAGGGGGGTGGGGGGGTGTTGTGTGTTGTGTGGGTGCATGGGGGTGTGCGTGGGTGTATGTGGAGGGGGTGTGTGAGTGCGTGTATGCTTGCGGGGGTGTTGTGTGATTGGAAATGAGTGCGTGTATGTCTGTAGGTATGTCTGTATGGATGTGCGCGTGTATGTTTGAATGTGGGTGTGCGTGTCTGACTGTGTGTGTGGATGTTGGCATGTATGTTGGTGTGTGCGTGTATGTGTGTTGGTGGTGCCTGCGTGCGTGTCGGGTGTGTATGTGTAAGGTAATGTCGGGTGTCAGGGTGGGGATGGGGGTCCTGCCACCTTTGGGGGGTGGCAGGAGTGGTGGGGGTTGTAGGGGAGGGAGTCAGGGTAGGGGTGGGGGGTGGGGATACCCTTATGAGTGCCAGGGAAGGAATTCCCTGGCACTGATAGTGCTTACCCCTATGGATTTCATGGCGGTTCCTACTGCTGGAAATCCACGGCGGTAAGCCGGGTCAAAATACTGGCGGCGGTATTGTCACGGCCGCCGGGCTGGAGACCCAGGTCTCCAGCCCAGCGGTCATCTCCACCCTGGCGGGTGGAACGGAGAAGCGGCGGATGACCATGGCAGTAACCGTCATGGTCATAATCCTCTAAAAAAGACCGCCAGCCTGTTGGCGGTCTTACCGCCACTTTAACACTGTCCGCCAGGGTTGTAATGACCCCCCAAATGTTGTTAAAGAACACCTCAGTCTCCTGTCCAACGATACAGATTTGCAGGATTTCCTGTTAGGCCCAGGAAGACAAAGTAAAAAGTGCTTCTTTTATGCAGTATATAATGACATTTGGAAACTTTACCAACAAGAAGCTGCTGCCCAGATAAGGCAAATAGATGAGGACAATTTGCAGAAAGCATTAGCCATTGTAGATAATGGAATTAACACCATGTCCGACTGCATATACACTTTAAGCAACATTGTTTCTTCTGCAATAGACATGGTGCAAAGCCACGTGTCATCTTTACAACATGGACAAAGCCAGCTAAGTTCCATTATCAAGTTAGGATGGACACTACAAACACTGAAAGCAGGTCACATTCCCTGGCAATATGTTGGCACAAGGGACATATCTTAACATTTAGTTTAACATGACAACAACAAATAATTGCCAAGAAGGAAGCAAAATATGTCATGCTAAATATCGAGAAATTAGAAAAGTTGCCTTTTACTGTAGCTGAAATACCATTTGCTGAATGGTAAATACACAGGGTTATTAATCTGCTCATTTCAACACTTCAATTCACATCCTGCTTGAAACCCATTCCAGTAAGCAGATAGGAGAGGCTAGGAGATAGTTACATCCATGAGGTGTGGGAGCCTCCCTTTTCACACAAATGTTTCAATGGCATGAAAGAGGTTTTTCTTAACAGCAATTAATGCAAGACTTCTGTGAGCCATTCGATGGTTTGTAAGCAGCTGTCCTTGCATGGGCAGCAAACTTAGCTTGCTTTCTAAAGGGAGTTCCAGTCCCCTTGATTAGACCTGCGTTCCAGGTGCTCTCTAATGGAAGCTATGTGCTTCTTAACAGTGAGAGCTGTTGTGGAATGCGAGCCGGAATAGCTTATGTTGTTTCAGTCTCCCAAATTGTCACCTGTTTCAGAAATGTTCTTTTTACTCCTACACAACAGACAAAAGTAGCAGACATTTGGCCTCACATTGCTACTTCAAATGTGAATTTTGCCAAATTGGGCTTTGTTTCAAAAGCATATGGCGCTTACATCTGCATGTGAGACCCATGCGCTTCAAGTTGCGAGGTCATCTGCAGAAATACATTCCCTTTTAAGTACAATCTTTCCGAGACACTTTGGTGAACTTGTGGGATAAATATTTAACACATCTAGTAGTACTGGGATTGCACATTTATTTAAGGCTGTTGGTTCTGGTTTCATTTACACCTGCTCCTCTATATTTGGCATAATACCTTCGACCACACTTTCAATATTTGTAAGTATTTTTGGGGATTTCCGTTTAATTTGGCTATAATAGATGGTATCTTGCTTTTGCTATTTTTTATTTGCAATAGCTGTCCCTTCGCAACAGGGAATGAAAGTGCTTCCACCAGCGCCAGTTGTATCCTGATCACAAGATGCAATTCTTCGGAGCACCATTACTCGAGGAACTGGAGTGCAGCTGGTCTGTGTCATTCAGACTGGTTTTGGATTGTGTGCAGCCTGTTTTTCAATGCCTCTGGTGCCTTTTCAAATGTGCACTGAAAGTTTGTCTTTCTACGTGTTGCTTACTTTTATTGGACACTGATCTGTCTATGTTCTCGCTAAGGGTTCTATACTAGATATGCGCATTGAGGGTATGTTTGCTACAGGAGGCTGTCTATGAGTTGCTTTTCATGGATCATACAGCTCTTGACATAAAATTGGGCACAACACGGAATTCTGCTGCTTCAGCTGGAGCTCTGGCTTTGGAACATGAGTGCTGCTTGGTTTACCTTGGCAACGATTTGTCTACCTTACCACCTGCCGGAGTGGAACCTTTCCTGGCTTCAATTGTCCCAGATGTAATTGGTGATTTAAAAAAAAAAAAATTACATTGACTTTTTAATTTGGTTTTATTGGTGCCACTGTTGCCATTTCAAACTGACCCCTTTTCAAACAGTTTTTTTATGTTCAAGTGTCTTTTAACTTGTCATTGGCATTCACGCATATATGTTTTAATAAATAGCATTTTAGTTGCTTTTATAATTTTACTGTTAGGCTTTTTTACCACCTTTTAACCTGCAAGGGGAGGGTGTTGTAAATCCATTTTAGTCATGTTTTTAGTTGCGTTATTTTAGCAATTAGGTCTGCCGCTTATTCTCTTTCACCCAGTTACATTTTATTCAGCTTAATTTTATAATTTTAGCATAGGTCACATTTGCGGTGCTTTTATTTTTTTTCTTTAGCTGTTCCTTCGTCTAGGAAAGCATTGCATCTTTAGCAAGACATTCTTTTCACTTTGTGCTTCCCTCAAGGCTGCAGCGAGATAGGATTGCCGATAAGTGGTTCACAGCGTCTCTAACATTCACAGAAACATACATCCTTAAATGGAAACATTTTCTCAGAACATCAGCTGTTTTTTTTTACAAAAAAACACTTCTCCGTCCCATGCACCTTAGGGGGCGACTCCAGCCAGATGACCACGACCACATGTTGATTGTTGATTCACTTTGCTACAGCTGCTTGCTTAGACTATCAGATCCCTGGCCTACATGGAGATGGTGTATCTCTAGAGAACAGGCTTCCCTGCTCAGGTATGGGGGAAGATGTCTTCCCAGGGGGGAATCCTGAAGGGCAGATTAGGGTTTATCACACTGTGCTCTAACATAGCTTAGGTAGGAACCACATATATTACACATGGTGTTTCACTCTTCTTTTCTCCATTTTGCTTCTAGTGTTTTTTATCATCCTAGTTATTGGAATTTATGCCATTTTATCTAAAACGAGGCTAATTCAGTAATCCCTATCGAGTCATTCTCTGCCTCTGTTTGTCTTTGCATGTGTGAGACTAATGTAACAGGAGAAAAGGATGAGATCTGATATACCACAATTTCCCTGAGAAGTCATTCTTGTCATGTGCCTAGTTGCCACAAATCACACCTGCTCTTGGGCCAAGGGGAGGCGCTGCTAGTTGATCGGAACCCGGATTAGACCGACAGTTTTACATGGTGTGGGATTGGACACGATTCAGGTGTTTCTGCTGCCTGAGTCCAGCAGCTTCATTAAGCTAATGAGAGCCTCTGCAACATAACACATACATAGATAAAAAGAAGGAAATCACATTAAATCGGATTACTACTCTGTAGTTACAATTAATATTCTCAAAGAAATGAATTCCTTCGATAGTACCTCCCTAATAACCTTCCACCCTTTCGATGACTCACCAGAAAACTTTCCAGACCTATAACATTTTCTACATTTTGAGATGGTGTAAATTGTTGTGCTGAATCGTTAAGGGGAGCAAAAGTAAAAAGGGGGTCCCAAAGCATGTTTTTCCACCAAAGCGTTTTACAAAGACTATTGTATTTGTTGTGGAGTGAAAATAAAGGAATGGATTTACATGAAATTTGGCAGGATTCTACTTTATGGTGCAGAAATTATGTTTTTTGTGTACTGAAGTTAAGTAGGGTAAGTATTTTTTAAGTTATAAGGCATTTAAGCAAAGTGACATCTGTCACCATGTGGTACTTTAATGGAATTTCACAAAATTTTATGAAAGTACTGCAGTACATGAATAACCGTATTTAAAGATATACAAAAAAAATATTAAAAAAATCTTAACCTATTTTCCACTTTAGTGAAGTGGTAATGGGTAGGGACCTACTACTTACCTATATCCAAGCCCCTAACACTGGGCACAGACAAAGCATAGTAAAAACAATATTGTTGTGTTAGAAAAAAGGGTGGGTGAAAAAGTATGCCCCACTGGTGGAGTTTTCTCCACTTTGTGCTCCTCTTGGAGTGTGGAGTTGCGGTAAAAGTCTAGCAAACTACCACACTGCAGAGTTTTTTCTTGCCCACATTTTGCCAATGATAAGTTGGTAAGTGCAAGCAAGAATCTGCACCCCCTGGTGTGATTTTCGGTGCTAGAATGCCTTCCTGTGAGATTTCTCAATGCGGGTGGTTGCAGTAGGTCGTGACCTTTTACGTTGAAAAACTGCCACCCAAGCAGATACCCTATTATAGAGACAGAAAGAAGAAGTGCGCTCTGGAGCACTGTGCGGTTCCATTAGCTCTGATTTTACAGTGTGGAACAACCTCCCTATGCTAAAAATAAGTGCAATATGCTTGAATTCCTTCCCCTTGTGGAGCCTTGCAGAAACTCTTCAGATTTTATGTAACTCTGCAGAATTCCACAGAGAGAAACTCCATTAGTTCTGCCCCGGCCTATTTAGAGATTGGGTTGTTGAGTGACTGGGGTGTAAACCATGGTGAAGCAGCAACCATGATCCTAGTTAGGGTGAGTGTCAGGCAAACCCTACATTAACCTGTGCTCACCTTCTGGTATCTTGGCACAGAGCGGTCATGCTTAATTTAGAGGCAATGTGCAAAGTATTTGTGCAAAACATCCAACAGTAAAACAGTGAAAACCACACAAAAAATTCCACAACAGTTTAGGAAAAGAGAGCAGAATTTATAAACAAAACATGATCTAAAATCCAATAAGTATAAATTGTTATGATTTTTTAAAGATTAAACTGTAGAATAGTGCTTAGAGGCAAGAAGTACCAACTGGGGATATCTGGTTGCACCAGATAGGGGCAAAGTAAAAGGTTCAGGCCGACGAGATAGATCATAGGCTGGCTCACGGACCCACTTAGGCCTGTTGAACAAAAGTACCTTAAATCCTGGTTGCAGAGCGTTGCGCCAGTTCTGAAACACGCAGTAGAGGTGATGTGTAAATTTTCTCCATGCAACAGTGCTAGTGCATTGGTTCTGAAATGTGGCAGAGTTAGGGTGTGAGTTACTGCTCCATCGGTGTCGAGGATCCTGCGATGCGAATACCGGTAGTTAAGATTTATTGTGCAGTCGAGGCGATAAACTGGTTCCTATGAGCGCAGAGGGTGTGATGCAGAGCTTTGTCGTCAACGTCAATGCTGCTGCCAACGGGAATGTGAGGACTTTGCAGCAGGAAAAGCATTGCAGTGGCAGTTCCGAAGGTTCTGCTCCTGCAGCAGAGGCTAAATCGGGTCTGCTGGAACAAACATCTTAGACCCACATCTAAGGGTCCAGGACTGGGGTGGCACCACTTGGCATAGCAGACTTGCAGATGGCAGAGTCCAGGTGAAGGAACAGGGTATTTTATGTTGATGAGGCTTCAAATCAGGAAGCCAGCCAGCTAGCCCTTTGGGTCACTCTATGTTCTAGGGATACAGATCCATTCCCTCTTATTCAGGCAGGCTAGCAGCAGGGCAGTACAGTAATGCAGGAGTCCAGCAAAGCAGCCGTCCAGTAGAGTAGCAGGCCTTCAGCAGCACAGCAGTCCTTCACAGGTCTAGACGTGTACTGAGTTGGCGGTGTCAGAGGTCCAGTACTTATACTCAGTTGGGCCTTTAAAGTGTGAAAGACTGATAAGACAGGACTTTGAAGTGAAAGAGGTCCTGTCAGGATATAGCCAATTCATGTGTAAGTGAGGCTGTAGCCATCTCCTCCTCTAATCCTGCCAGGATGGCCCATAATGACCCATCAAGCCCCTCTTAAGCTCCCATTGTGTGTGTCTGTCTAGGGGGAATACACAATGCCCCGCTGTCACCCAAACCAGACAAGTGATCACATATAGACAGCAGGCACCAAATGGCTGAAGTAAGGAAATGCCAACTTTGTAAACGTGGCTTTTTCAGAATTGCAATTTAAAATACAACTTCACCATAAGTTCTGATTTAAAATTTTGATTCCAAAGACATCACTCTTGAAAAATGTATCTCTTCCAGGTTGTGAATTGCACTTATATGATGTAAGAAGGTAATCCTGATGTTATCCTATGGGAGAGATAGACCTTACTGTAGTGACAAACGACTTTAGGAGTTTTTCACTACCAGGACATGTAAAACTTAAAAATACATGCCCTGCCTTTTATATACATTACACCCTGCCCTCTGGGTTGTCTAAGGTCTACCTTAGGTGTGACATATGTGAAAAGGGAAGGTTTGGGCCTGGCAAAAGTGTTACTTTGCCAGTTTGACAAGGCAGTGTAATGCTGTTCATACACGCTCTGCAATGGCATGCCTGAGACGAAGTTAAAGGGCTCCTTAATTGGTTGAAACAATCATTGCAGCAGGTCCACACGTGGCATTTAATTTACAGGCCCTGGGCACATGCATTGCACTTTACTAGGGACTTATAAGAAAATTAAACATGCCAACTGTGAATAAACCATTGTTTCCATGTTTAGTTAAGTGATCACAAGCACTTTAGCACTGGTTAGCAGTGGAGTCCTAAGGCCAGCAACCAGAACCCGGAGAGAGAGCATCAGCATTAGCGTGGTCTGACCCTGGGTGGTGCTCCACCATAAAGTTAATTCCCTGTATGGAGATAGAGCACCTCAATACTTTAGGATTTTCACTCCTCATCTGCATCTGCATGAGCCATTGGAGGGGCATGTTGTCTGTCTGAACCCGGAAGTGAGCCCAAACAGGTATGGTCTTGGCTTCTTCGATAATTTGTTACGTGACTGATTCCATGCCATTTGTTCAAGCCATCGATTTGTTGGAAGCCTAGCACAGTGTCTTCTTGTGCAACACAGTGACGCCTTTTGACCAATGAGAAGGGCCTTTTTTAAAATTAAATTATTGGGTATTTTTTTGTTTTTTTGTTTTTCTTTTTGTACTTTCTTCCGTACACTGATGGCACCTACGAGTGTGCGGGGAGCTCTGCTTTGCTGGCGTAGCCAATGGACTTATTGGAACACCGAGCTTTGAGCAAGTCTGAGAATGCTGCTAGTCCCAGAGCACACAGGGAGGCAGCCTCTGGGTAGAGAGTTCCATTGCCGTTGGATGACGAGGAGAGGCAGACCGCTGGAAAGATCCAGCTAAGTCCTCGTCTCTTACTCTTTTATTGTTGTTTGTGCACACTGGTGGACAAACAAGGACTGAAACTGCAGCTTTTGCTGTCTACAGCCCTGGCTTGAAATCAGACCATGGCATTAGGCAGTGAAAGCTGCCGTTTCAGGCCTCTTGTGCACCAACCTGTCCCGTGTCACTGCACATGGGGCAGGACAGTGCACAACAGGCCTTGCAGCTTATCTCTTACATAAGACATGCAGGAGGGTTTCAATGACTTGAAGGCAGGACTCCCAAGATAAACTTTCCTTTCTCTAATTGTGAGACGCTAATTGAATTTACCACAGTCCTATGATTGTGAGAAAAGGGATGATTTTGCATACCATCATAATGTGGTTAGAGCAAGCAGAAAATATGCTGTATCTGTGGAAAGATTGAGAAAAAGCAGCCAAAAATTGGACTGGGTGATGGATCTGGGTCAATACCACCAATGTGAGGACCATATCTTAGCAGGTGATGAAGCCCTCTGTGTTGTCACTGTTGAGTTATAATTGGACTTGATCCAAGAGGCAACTGCTAGGAAGCAAGATCATAATTTCTCTTGGGCAGCCCCCAGATTGCTCATGAAGAAAATTATCCTTAGGATATCATCTGTGTAGGACATCACAGATAAGCTAAAGGGTGTTATAAATAAATCTGACATACTAAAATAAACTGTAAGCAATGTAGGGCTCTGACAGAAGCTCTAAGGGATTCTGTAAGTGAGGTTTCACACATGACTAATGGGTGAACGTACACTGTTTATGCCTTCTCAGATAGAAAAAAAGATAAGCCACTCCAGGGCAGTACGATCAGTGCTACATTGTTTCAAATTATTTATATTTTAATGAACATTTTTCAAAATCATCACATTTCTGATGGATATATCTACCTTTGGATTCCTCACCTTTTGAATGCTCCCATGCACCAGCATTCCATAGAAATGTTCTTAAAAGCTCTCCCACATCGAGAAGGGCTTTGGAATCTTCACAACTTTGCAAGCAACCTCTTGTGACATCAATGCAGCCATAAGAAGGGACATCAGTTTCCACCCTTTTTTTACATGGCTTTGAGGTGAATGGATGAAACTAACTCAGAAATGTAATTACAGGTCATAGAACCTTAAATAAAAATATAAAAACTTATGCTATGAAGCAACAGGGAAGTGGTTAAGTTGGGTAGGAATCTGCAGGTAGATACTACAGGGAGTGCATAATTATTAGGCAAGTTGTATTTTTGAGGATTAATTTTATTATTGAACAACAACCATGTTCTCAATGAACCCAAAAAACTCATTAATATCAAAGCTGAATATTTTTGGAAGTAGTTTTTAGTTTGTTTTTAGTTTTAGCTATGTTAGGGGGATATCTGTGTGTGCAGGTGACTATTACTGTGCATAATTATTAGGCAACTTAACAAAAAAAAATATATACCCATTTCAATTATTTATTATTACCAGTGAAACCAATATAACATCTCAACATTCACAAATATACATTTCTGACATTCAAAAACAAAACAAAAACAAATCAGTGACCAATATAGCCACCTTTCTTTGCAAGGACACTCAAAAGCCTGCCATCCATGGATTCTGTCAGTGTTTTGATCTGTTCACCATCAACATTGCGTGCAGCAGCAACCACAGCCTCCCAGACACTGTTCAGAGAGGTGTACTGTTTTCCCTCCTTGTAAATCTCACATTTGATGATGGACCACAGGTTCTCAATGGGGTTCAGATCAGGTGAACAAGGAGGCCATGTCATTAGATTTCCTTCTTTTATACCCTTTCTTGCCAGCCACGCTGTGGAGTACTTGGACGCGTGTGATGGAGCATTGTCCTGCATGAAAATCATGTTTTTCTTGAAGGATGCAGACTTCTTCCTGTACCACTGCTTGAAGAAGGTGTCTTCCAGGAACTGGCAGTAGGACTGGGAGTTGAGCTTGACTCCATCCTCAACCCGAAAAGGCCCCACAAGCTCATCTTTGATGATACCAGCCCAAACCAGTACTCCACCTCCACCTTGCTGGCGTCTGAGTCGGACTGGAGCTCTCTGCCCTTTACCAATCCAGCCACGGGCCCATCCATCTGGCCCATCAAGACTCACTCTCATTTCATCAGTCCATAAAACCTTAGAAAAATCAGTCTTGAGATATTTCTTGGCCCAGTCTTGACGTTTCAGCTTGTGTGTCTTGTTCAGTGGTGGTCGTCTTTCAGCCTTTCTTACCTTGGCCATGTCTCTGAGTATTGCACACCTTGTGCTTTTGGGCACTCCAGTGATGTTGCAGCTCTGAAATATGGCCAAACTGGTGGCAAGTGGCATCGTGGCAGCTGCACGCTTGACTTTTCTCAGTTCATGGGCAGTTATTTTGCGCCTTGGTTTTTCCACACGCTTCTTGCGACCCTGTTGACTATTTTGAATGAAACGCTTGATTGTTCGATGATCACGCTTCAGAAGCTTTGCAATTTTAAGAGTGCTGCATCCCTCTGCAAGATATCTCACTATTTTTGACTTTTCTGAGCCTGTCAAGTCCTTCTTTTGACCCATTTTGCCAAAGGAAAGGAAGTTGCCTAATAATTATGCACACCTGATATAGGGTGTTGATGTCATTAGACCACCCCCCTTCTCATTACAGAGATGCACATCACCTAATATGCTTAATTGGAAGTAGGCTTTCGAGCCTATACAGCTTGGAGTAAGACAACATGCATAAAGAGGATGATGTGGTCAAAATACTCATTTGCCTAATAATTCTGCACTCCCTGTATATCCACCACAAAAAGCATTACTGAAAGTAAGTATCTAGTTCTTCTGATGGCTACATCTTCCTTCTGAATAGGGTATCCAAGCAGTCCCACTCTCGGCTGTGGGTGCATGTCTGCCTGTACCAAACATATCCATGGAAATACATTCAAAAGGAGACCCAGTCCTTAAAGCTGCCTCAAAAGAGTTTTCAAATTCTCCAGGAAATCTGATCCTTGTGGAAATAGCCAAGGGAGTTAAGGAATTAATCAGCAATATAAAAATACCACCATCAATTTAGGACAGTAATGTGAATGAGGATTCAAGATTGCCAGCTCAATAACTAGAGTCCACCTCGGATTGTGTTTCCATACCGGCTGGTGGGGACTCCATAACCATCTCTGAATGCTTGGGCATTAGCAGTGCAGAAAGTGCATTTAATTCTAACTGTAGGGGTGCTAAACCAATTTGGATGATTACTGCAAACTCACCATCAATTTGGACTGCCAAAATGACTTTTGTCCTCCATATTACTCCGAATGCAAACACGACATCCTTAACCGTCAAAATATTCTAAGGGTATCTACCTTTTATGATGTGAAAGGAATAATCCCCAGGAATCTACTCAGTAATGAATTTAAACAAAATGTTTGCTCCTCATTTGATATGACTCATACAATGTGGAGAACGCAGGAGATTGCAAACTTGTTCTGATGGCTATATCTCCCTGCTGATTCTTCACCTTTTGGATTCATTTCCTTTCAACTACTTCCACACGCCAATCATTTTAGACAGTAACCACTTTGGTTTTGAAGAACAAGATAACATTCACAATCCACAGCAGCTATTTAGGAAAGCCAATATTTCGTACTTTGGGAAGCACATCCACAATGCACTATGGAACTTGGGCTTTGTAGGAGGCTGGCCTGGCTTGTAGTGGGTACCAATGGTACTTACACCTTGTGCCAGGTCCAGTTATCTCTTATTAGTAGAATAGAGGTGTTTCTAGCAGCTTAGGCTGATAGAAGGTAGCTATGGCAAAGCAGCTTAGGCTGAACTAGGAGACATGCAAAGCTCCTACTATACCACTTATATCATATGCACAATATCATAAGAATATTACGTAAAGGTACTTTATTTTTATGACAATATGCCACAAGTATCTCAGTGAGTACCCTCAGTAAGAAGGTAAGTAATATACACAAGTTATATGTACACAAACCACAAATATGTAAGTAGGACTCAGAAAAGTAATGCAATCAGTGTAGAATTACAATAGGTTGCAATAGGCAAGTATAGGTCTAGGTGCAACACAAACCATATACTCCAAAAGTGGAGTGCAAACCACGAATGGACCCCAGGACTAGTGTAGGTTGTAGAGGGTTGCTGTGACTGTCAGAAAACACTAAGGGTGTCCAAGATACCCCACCCCAAGACCCTGAAAAGTAGGAGTAAAGTTACCCTACTACCCCAGAAAGACAGTAAAGTCGAGATAGGGGATTCTAAAAGAACAACAACTACCAGCAAAACACTGAAGACGGATTCCTGGACCTGAGGACCTGTAAAGGAAGGGGACCAAGTCCAAGAGTCACACAAGTGTCCGGGGGGGGGGGCAGGAGCCCACTAAACCCCGGATGAAGGTGCAAAAGGGCTGCCTCGGGTGAAAGAAGCCGAAGATTCTGCAACAACGGAAGGTTCCAGGAACTTCTCCTTTAGTCAGAAGATGTCCCACGGCGTGCTGGAGGATGCAGAGTTGTTTCCACGCAGAAAGACTGCAAACAAGCCTTGCTAGCTGCAAAAGTCGCGGTTGAGGATTTTGGGTGCTGCCAGGGCCCAGGAAGGACCAGGAGGTCGCCCCTTGGAGGAGGAGACAAAGGGGGCGCACAGCAACTCAGAGAGCCCCCGCAGAAGCAGGCAGCACCCACAGAAGTACCGGAGCAGGCACTTAGATGATCTGAGGACAGCGGTCGACTCAGAGTCACAAAGGAGGGTCCCACGACATCGTAGTCCAACTCAGCGAATTGGGCAATGCAGGACGGAGTGATGGGGACCCGGGCTAGGCTGTGCACAAAGGAAGTCTTGGAAAAGTGCACAGAAGCCTGAGCAGCTGCAGATCATGCAGTACAAAGGATTACTGTCTGGCGTGGGGAGGCAAGGACTTACCTCCACCAAATTTGGACAGAAGGGCCACTGGACTGTGGGAGACACTTGGACCCAGCTCCTGTGTTCCAGAGTCCACGCTCGTCAGGATGAGAGGGGACCCATAGGACCGGTGATGCAGAAGTTTGGTGCCTGCGTTAGCAGGGGGAAGATTCTGTTGGCCCACAGGAGATTTCTTCTTGGCTTCCAGTGCAGGGTGAAGGCAGACAACCGTCAGAGCATGCACCACCAGGGAACAGTCGAGAAAGCCGGCAGGATGAGGCGCTACAATGTTGCTAGTAGTCTTCTTGCTACTTTGTTGCAGTTTTGCAGGCGTCCTGGAGCAGTCAGCGGTCGATCCTTGGCAGAAGTCAAAGAGGGAAGTGCAGAGGAACTATGGTGAGCTCTTGAATTCGTTATCTGAGGAATAGCCCAGAGGAGAGAGCTTAAATAGCCCACAGAGGAGGATTGGCTACAGAGAAAGGTAAGCACCTATCAGGAGGGGTCTCTGACGTTACCTGCTGGCACTGGCCACTCAGAGCTGTCCATTGTGCCCTCACACCTCTGCATCCAAGATGGCAGAGTTCTGGGACACACTTTAGGAGCTCTGGGCACCTCCCCTGGGAGGTACTGGTCAGGAGAGTGGTCACTCCCCTTTCCTTTGTCCCGTTTCGCACCAGAGCAGGGCTGGGGGATCCCTGAACCGGTGTAGACTGGCTTATTCATAGAGGGCACCATCTGTGCCCATCAAAGCATTTCCAGAGGCTGGGGGAGGTTACTCCTCCCCAGCCCTTCACACCTTTTTCCAAAGGAAGAGGGTGTAACACCCTCTCTCAGAGGAAATCCTTTGTTCTGCCTTCCTGGGACCATCCTGCCCAGGCCCCAGGGGGCAGAAACCTGTCTGTGGGGTTGGCAGCAGCAGTAGCTGCATTGGAGACCCCGGAAAGCAAGTTTGGCAGTACCCGGGTTCTGTGCTAGAGACCCGGGGATGCATGGAATTGTCCCCCCAATACCAGAATGGTATTGGGGTGACAATTCCATGACCCTAGACATATTACATGGCCATGTTTGGAGTTACCATTGTGACGCTACATATAGGTATTGACCTATATGTAGTGCACGCATGTAATGGTGTCCCCGCACTCACAAAGTCTGAGGAATTTGCCCTGAACAATGTGGGGGCACCTTGGCTAGTGCCAGGGTGCCCACACACTAAGTAACTTTGCACCTAACCTCCACCAAGTGAGGGTTAGACATATAGGTGACTTATAAAATGGCAGTGCATTGTAAGTGCAGTGTAAAATGGCTGTGAAATAACGTGGACGTTATTTCACTCAGGCTGCAGTGGCAGTCCTGTGTAAGAATTGTCTGAGCTCCCTGTGGGTGGCAAAAGAAATGATACAGCCCATAGGGATCTCCTGGAACTCCAATACCCTGGGTACCTAGGTACCATATACAAGGGAATTATAAGGGTGTTCCAGTGTGCCAATGAGAATTGGTAAAATTAGTCACTAGCCTGCAGTGACAATTTTAAAAGCAGAGAGTGCATAAACACTGAGGTTGTGGTTAGCAGAGCCTCAGTGATACAGTTAGGCACCACACAGGGAACACATATAGGACACAAACTTATGAGCACTGGGGTCGTGGCTAGCAGGATCCCAGTGACACATATCAAACACACTGACAACATAGGGTTTCCACTATGAGCACTGGGTCCTGGTTAGCAGGATCCCAGTGAGACAGTAAAAACACCCTAACATATACTCACAAACAGGCCAAAAGTGGGGGTAACAAGGCTAGAAAGAGGCTACCTTCCTACAGTAACTGCAACAAGGAGCCATTTTCCTACACAAGTCCCCCCCCCCCATCCCACAGGCCAGAAGACTCAGCCAAAGCTGGGATAGTCTTCCTAGTCTGTCAGGCAAGGAAGAGTAGGGAAAACAGGCTGGTTTGTTACGGGGCCTACTCTGCCGTACATCCTCCTGTTGTGGTCATTGACCTGCTTCCACAGTGATACGATCCAGTCTGAATTGCCTCTTATCTGTGTGTCTGTGTGTTTAGTGTCTTCACCAATTCTTTTTATTTTTGGGCTAGAGGTATTCACCTCTGCAAATCTTATCTTAGCCAAGGTCACCCGTAGCTTACCCAAAGAGGTTACCCATAGCTGGAGTAACCCCACCATGACCAACAGGGTCAGGGGGCCTAACTTGCTATTTGGCATGGGGTCAGACCACCATGCCAAGGACAGTGCAGCCATAGAGGCTAACATCCAGCAGAGGCCATTGACAGGTGTCAGTGCCCAGAACCACACCTTCAGCTCTTCAGCAACAAGGGAAGGGGCTAAGTTACAGGCTTCTTTGGGTTCAGGGTGCCTGTCTGCTGTAGTAGAGTGGGGGGTTGCTACTTCTTGTAGTGAACACCCTTCTTCCACACTTTCTTCTGTTAGCTGAGGAGCCACCCACTCATGCTTAACAGTTACCTGACTAGTCAGGACTTCTTGTGGATCAGGTTGGACTTTACCAGTGCCACATTTGAAGTTCTCCCCTACTGGAGCAGAAACTCCTGGGCTTACTGGAACCTTGGCTAAAGGTTGTTCACCTTTCCTGCACTGTTTTCTCCTCTTTTTCTTCTGGGGCCTACTTGCAGTTACGCCAGGGGCAGTACCTCCAGAATCCTTGGGAGAGGACTGGCAGTGGACAAGTTCCTCTCTTGGGCTCTGACCAACCTCTGAGTGGTCATTTCCAAGGAGAGAATCAAGTGGGAGTGTAGGAGGCTGGCCTGGCTTATAGTGGGTACCTGATGGTACTTACACCTTGTGCCAGGTCCATTTATCTCTTATTAATAGATTAGTAGTGTTCTAGCATCTTAGGACGATAGAGGTAGCTATAGCAGAGCAGCTTAGGCTGAACTAGGAGACATGCAAAGCTCCTACTATACCACTTATATCATATAGGTACTATATCATAAGAAAGACAATACTCAGGGTTACTAAAAATAAAGGTACTTTATTTTAGTTACAATGTGCCGAAAATATCTCGGAGGATATACTCTCTTAGGAGGTAAGTAAAATACACAAAATATATACACAACCAAAATCAGGTAAGTAAACAGAAAAATAGTGCAAAGACTGAAGAATACAATAGGATGCAATAGGCCTAGGGGCAATAAAAACCATATATACTATGAAAGTGGAATGCAAACCACAAATGGACCCCTAGGCTAGTGTAGTGTGTAGAGGGTCGCTGGGAGCATAAGAAAACACTAAGGGTGTCCAAGATACCCCACCCCAAGACCCTGGAAAGTAGGAATAAAGTACTACTATTTCCCCAGAAACACACTAAACTCGTGATAGAGGATTCTGCAAAGGCCACAACAGACTGCAACACACTGAAAACGGATTCCTGGACCTGAGCACCTGCAAAGGAAGGGGACTAAGTCCAAGAGTCGTGAAAGTGTCCGGGGGGGGGCAGGGGCCCACTAAACCCCAGATGAAGGTGCAATATGGCTGCCTCCGGGTGAAAGAACCTGAAGATTCTGCAACAATGAAAGGTCTTAGGAACTTCTCCTTTGTGCAGAAGATGTACCACGGAGCGGTGGAGGATGAAGAGTTGTTTCTTTGGCAAAAGACCACAAACAGACCTTGCTAGCTGCAAGAGTCACTGTTGAAGAAAAAGGGTGCTGCCTGGGGCTAGGAAGGACCACGATATCACCACTTGGGAGAGGAGACAGAGGGGGCCCTCAGCAACGTAGAGAGCCCATGCACAAGAAGGTAGCATCCACAGAAGCACTTGAACAGGGGTTCAAGGTATCTGAACACAGCAGTCGTCTCAACACTGCAAAAGAGGGTCCCACAAGCCGGAGGTCAACTCAGGGAGTTGAGCAATGCAGGACAGAGTGCTGGGGACCTGGGCTTGGCTGTGCACAAAGGATTCCTTGGAAATGTGTACAGAAGCCCTAGCAGTTGCAGTTTACATGGTGCACAGGATTTCTATCTGGAGAGGGGAGGCAAGGGCTTACCTCCTCCAAATTTGGACAGTTGGACCACTGGACAGTCAGGTCACTTGGGTCTACCACCTGTGTTCCAGGGGGCCACACTCATCAGGATGAGAGGGGTCCCAGAGTACTGGTGACGCTGAAGTTTGGTGCCTTCTGAAGCAGGGGGAAGATTCAGTCGACCCACAGGAGATTTCTTTGGGGCTTCCAGTGCAGGATTAAGGCAGGCAGCCCGCAAAGCATGCACCACCAGGAAAAAGTTGAGAAAGCCAGCAGGATTAGGTGCTACAATGTCCCTGGTAGTCTCCTTGCTACTTTGTTGTAGTTTTGCAGGCGTCCTGGAGCAGTCGGCGGTCGATCCTTGGCAGAAGTCGAAGAGAGAGGTGCAGAGGAACTCTGGTGAATTCTTGCAAGTCGTTATCTGAGGAAAAGCCTACAGGAGAGATCCTAAACAGCCCTCAGAGGAGTATTGGCCACGCAGTCAGGTAAGCGCCTATTAGGAGGGGTCTCTGACGTCACCTGCTGGCACTGGGCACTCAGAGGCCTCCAGAGTGCCCTCACACCTCTGGTTTCAAGATGGCAGAGGTCTGGGACACACTGGAGGAGCTCTGGGCACCACCCCTGGGGTGGTGATGGACAGGGGAGTGGTCACTCCTCTTTCCTTTGTCCAGTTTCGCGCCAGAGCAGGGACTGGGGGTTCCCTGAACTGGTGTAGACTGGCTTATGCAAAGAGAGCACCCTCTGTGCCCTTCAAAGCATTTCCAGAGGCTGGAAGAGGCTACCCCTTCCCAGCCTTTAACACCTATTTCCCTCTCAGAGGAAATTCTTTATTCTGCCTTCCTGGGAATGGGCAGCCCGAACCCCAGGAGGGCAGAACCCTGTCTGTGGGGAGTGAAAACCCCAGAGAGCTGGTTTGGCAGTACCTGCGGTCTATGCTGGAGCCCTGGGGATGCATGGGATTGGCACCCCAATACCAGATTTGGCATGGAGGGACACTTCCATGATCTTAGACATGTTACATGGCCATATTCGGAGTTACCATTGTGAAGCTACATATAGGTATTGACCTATATGTAGTGCAGACGTGTAATGGTGTCCCCGCACTCACAAAGTCTGGGTAAATTGCCCTGAACTATGTGGGGGCACGTCTGCTAGTGCAAGGATGCCCTCACACTTAGTAACTTTGCACTCAACCTTCACTAAGTGAGGGTTAGACATATAGGTGACTTATAAGTTTCTTAAGTGCAGTGTAAAATAGCTGTGAAATAACGCATGCGTTATTTCACTCAGGATGCAGTGGCAGTCCTGTGTAAGATTTGTCTGCACTCCCTATGGGTGGCAAAAGAAATGATGCAGCCCATAAGGATCTCCTGGTCTGGAACCCCAATACCCTGGGTACATATGTAGCATATACTAGGGAATTATAAAGGTGTTCCAGTGTGCCAATCAGAATTGGTGAAAATGGTCACTAGCCTATAGTGACAATTTTAAAGGCAGAGACAACATAAGCACTGAGGTTCTGATTAGCAGAGCCTCAGTGACACAGTTAGTCACTACACAGGTACACACATTCAGGCCACAAACTATGAGCACTGGGGTCCTGGCTAGCAGGATCCCAGTGAGACAGGCAATAACAAACTGACATAAATGTAAAAATGGGGGTAACATGCCAGGCAAGATGGTACTTTCCTACACCAGTACCAGCAGGTGACGTCAGAGACCCCTCCTGATAGGTGCACACCTCGGTAGGTAGCCAATCCCCCTCTCAGGACTATTTAGGGTCTCTTCTCTTGGTGTTTCCTCTGATTAGGTTTGCAACACTCCTCCAGGACTCCTCTGCATCCTTGGCTTCAACTTCTGACTGTTGAATCAAACGCAGACTGCTCCAGGAACCGCTGTAACTGCAACAAAGTTTCCAGGAAGGCTACTGTGACCTGCAACTTCAGCACCATCCAGCAAATGCAACAGTTTCCAAAATGTGCACTCTCTGAGGACTGCCTGTCTTCATCCTGCACCAGAAGAACCAAAGGAATCTCCAGTGGAGTGAAGGAGTAACTTCCCTGCTTCAGCAGACACCGTTCTGCGACAACAACCAGTACTCTGGGACTCCTCTCCTGTGATGAGCGTGATTCCTGGAATACAGGTGGTGGTCTGAAGTGACCCAGAGTGTCCATAGGTCCAGCTATCCAAATTTGGTGGATTTTAGAGCTTGCCTCCCCATTCTGACAGTACCCCTGATTATCAAGTTTTCTGCAACTCCCTGAGCTTCTGTGCACCTCTTCCAAACGCCCTTTGTGCACTGTGTAGCCCAGGACCCCAGCACTTTATCCTGCAACGCTCAGCTCCCTGAGTGGTTCTCCAGCGGCGTGAGACCCTCCAGTGTAGTGCTGTGATGACCGCACTTTACATATTCTTTGTCTCCATGTTCTGGGATTCCCGTGGGTGCTGCCCGGTCTTCTGAGGGATCTCTGAAGTGCTGAGAGCCCCCTCTGTCTCCTCAGTCCGAGTTGAGACCCCCAGGTCCCTCCTGGGTCCAAGCAACTCCTCTTTGAAGCAAACCACATATTTGCTTGAACCAAGGCTTGATGGCGGAATCCAGCAATGCAAACAGCCTGCATCCAGCATCTCAACGTGGGACATCTCCTGCACCAAGCAGGAACCCGCAGCTATCTTCTTTGGATCATTTCTGTACTTTTCTTCCAACCAGAGAATCCACTTTTACACCTTCTTCCAGGTTGGCAGGGGCTCCTGTTCTTCCTGGACTCTTCTTTGACTTCTGGACTTGGTCTCGTCTCTTCACAGGTCTTCAGGTCAGGGTATCCATCATTGTTTTCTTGCAGTCTTGCTTGGTCCTTGCAAAACCCAGTGCCCCTCTACACACTACACTTGCCTAGGGAGACATTTTTTATTCGCATTCCACTATTTTAGTATATGGTTTGCGTTGCCCCTAGGCCTAGTGCAATCTATTGTGTTTTTCACTGTTTGCACTATTTTCTTATTGTGTACTTACCTGATATTGGTTACTAGTGTATAAATTGTGTATAATACGTACCTCCAGAAGGAGTATTGGCTCTAAGATATTTTTGGCCTTGTGTCGCTAAAATAAAGTACCTTTATTTTTAGTAACACTGAATATTGGCCCTCATTACAACCCTGGGGGTCGGTGTTAAAGCGGCAGTAATACCGCCAACAGGTCAGCGGTGAAAAAAATGGAATCACGACCATGGCAGAAACCACCAAGACATACAGCCACTTTAACAATCCGACCGTCACGGCAGTAGCAACAAACACTGTGGCGGTAACCACCAATAGCCAAGCGGAAGACAATGTACCACCCACCCCATTACAATACATCCATCTGCCAGCGTTTCCGGGGCGGTACCAACACCATCAAAAGCACGGTGGAAACAGTACTTGGAAGGGAAACCACTCACCTCTTGACACTCAAGGAAGAAGCAGGACGCTATAGAGCCCGAGCTGCACTTCCTGTCCATTCTGGTGTATCTTCTCATATATCAGGAGTACCAACGGCGGCGACGATGACCACGGTGAGTATAGCACCTAGTAGACAGGGGAGGGGGAGGAAAAAGAGTGACGCAACACGCAACATCCCCACCCCCACCCTCACCCCCAACAACATACACACAAACACATGCAACAACATTACATATACACCCCTTAACCCTCTGGAATAACGCAAGGACAAAAGTAATTTATTAGAATGACTCAGAAATATGTTAATATCTCAAAAACTGTATTTACAAAATATAAAATATGTACAAAAGGCGGGACAATGTCCACCCAAAATGTCCGTAGCCCACTGGGCCAAAACACATAGGCCAAGCCCACACTTTACTACTGCCTCAATACGGAGAGAACACTGCAGGGGCATCAGGTTGAGAACACGCAGGCACCTCCGAGGGACGGCGACGGTGGGGCACCTCAGCCGGAAGATGGTACAACGCCACTGCTCTTGGAGGGGGCTCCATGCCCATAGCGATGTCCTGGGGAGTGCAAGGCCACAGTCTCTCAAGTCTCTCTAGTGGGTGGTTTGCCCACTGCTTGCTCCTGGGGAGTGCAAAGCCACATCTCTCAAATCGGTGGTTTGCCCATTGCTTGCTCCTGGGGAGTGCAAAGCCACAGTCTCTCAAGTGGGTGGTTTGCCCACTGCTTGGTCCTGCGGAGTGCAAAGCCACAGTCACTCAAGTGGGTGGTTTGCCCACTGCTTGCTCCTGTGGAGTGCAAAGCCACAGTCTTTCAAGTTGGTGGTCTGCCCACTGCTTGGTCCACTGCTTGGTCCTGGCGAGTGCAAGGCAACAGTCTCTCAAGTGGATGGCTTCTCCACAGGTTCTGGAGGGGGCTTTGTGCCCAGTGTGTTTCATCCTGCCAAGGATAGGGTGAGTGGTTGCCTTTCTCCACTGGTTCTGGAGGGGGCTTTGTGCCCAGTGTGGTCCATCCCGCCAAGGATAGGGTGAGTGGATGCCTTTCTCCACTGGTTCTGGAGGGGGCTTTGCGCCCTGTGAGGGGGCTTGGGGGGTGTCAGGTCATAGTCCCTCACCTGGGTGTCAGAGCCACGAGATTTGCAGTGGCCAGGATGCATGATAGTCCATGGAGGCAGGGCTACAGTCCATCTCCCAGTGGCTACGGCTGCACAGTGGTGGTAGTGCCGGTGGTGTTGCTGCCAGTGGTGGGGGGAGGCTCCAGCCCTTCTCCTGCAGCCTCAGAGGGCTTCCCACTGGGGCTGCTGCTGCTGGCAGTGGTGCTACTGTCAGCGGTGCAGGTGGTGGTGGTGGTGCTTGCGGCGGTGCAGGTGGCGGTGTTGGCCATGGTGCAGGTGCCGGTGCTGCCAGTGGTGGGGGGAGGCTCCAGCCTTTCTTCTACAGCCTCGGGCGGCTGCCCACTGGGGCTGCTGCTGACAGTAGTGGTGCAGGTTGTTGTGCTTGCGGCGGTGCATGCAGTGGTGCAGGTGGTGGTGCAGGTGGCGGTGCAGGTGGTGGTGCAGGTGGCAGTGCAGGTGGCAGTGCTTGTCGAGGTGGTGGTGCTTGAGGTTGTGCTGGTAGCCACCAGGCCTTCACCTGTAGGCTCGGATGGCTGAAGTGCCTTGGCTGGTGTTTTTTGCCCCTTCCTGCCCTTGGCAGATGGTGGTGTCACCTTGGGTCTGGCAGCTGGAGTCTTTGAGATGGCCTTGCTGAGAGGTTGTGACTCCTTCCTCTTGCTGGACGCTGTCCCCTTCTTCACCTTGCCAGGGGGCAGAATGTTCTTTGCCTTGGTAGGGGTTGGTGGCACACTGGCTGGGCTGAAGGGTGCCCCCTTTGAGCCTCTGACAGCTGCAGGAACCACAGCGGACGTGGAGCTGGTGGCTGAGGTGCTGGGCTGGGTTTTGGCCACCCTGGCCCGAGGGGAAGGATGGGGGGAGGGGGAGGGAACAGGTCAATGTTGGCTAGGAAAAGCCTCTTAGGGACATTGGGATGGGAAGAGGGTGAAGGTTTGGGAGTGGAGGAAGAGGGGGTGCTTGTAGAAGGTGTCAGTCTGCTGTGTTTGGGTGCAGGTGCATAAGCTAGATGGTGTTGTGAGGTGGATGGCTGTTGGGTGGGTGTGTGCTTGCGTTTCTTTACTTTGGGAGGAGGGGTCACAGACACAGTGGGAGAGGACACAGGGGACGTGTGCATGGATGTGGGGGTGGTGACTGCCAGTGAGGAGTGTGTAGTGAGGGGCATGCTGGTGATGGAGGTAGTGGATGAGGATGTAGTGCATGCAGGTGTGGGTGGAGCCGCTACTGGGAGGGAGGAGGAGGGGGACACAGTGGAGGCAGTGGATATTGGTGTGTCTGCATGGGGATGATGCTTGTGTGAGTGCCTGTGAGATGAAGTGTGGTGCTAGTGTTTGCCTGAGCCACTTCTGTGTGTTGATTTGGGTGAATTATTGTCTGAAGGTGTGCTTGGGATAGGCTGGGGTTGAGGGGATTGGGACTGGGTAGAGGAAGTTGGAGGGGGGAGGCTAGAGACAGGGACAATGGCTGCCATCAATGCGGAGGCCAGAGCCTGAAATACTCTCTGTTGGGCAGCCACACCAGAGTGAATGCCCTCCAGGTCTGCATTTGTTGCAAATGCCTCTCAACACCCTGGATGGCATTCAGAAGGGTTGACTGCCCAACAGTGAGGGATCTCAGGAAGTCAATAGCCTCCTCACTGAGGGCAGCAGGGCTGCCTGGGGCAGGGCTTGGAGTGACTAGAGTGAAAGAGATGCCCACCCTTCTGGGTGAGCGGGCACGGGAAACAGGCTGAAGGGCTGCTGAGAGGGGGATTATTGAGAGAACCTTCAGCCTCCTGAAGGCCAGGTTCCGGTGCCTCCATCTGACTGGTGGATCCCTGTACTACTCACCCAAGAAGGTGTGCCAGATCATCCTTGCATGTTGCATGTTGCACAACCTGGCCTTGAGACGCCAGGTGCCATTTCTGCAGGAGGATGAGCCTGGAGATGGTCTTGTCGCAGAGGTGGAGCCTGTGGACAGTGAGGAAGAGGAGGCAGAGGAAGAAGATGTGGACAACAGAAGTAATATCATACAGCAGTACTTCCAGTGACACACAGGTAAGACACTGTAACTTCACTTTACTTTTCAGTTTTCTGTTGGACATTGTACATGGCAGCATGATTTCCCTATGTCTATGGCCACTTACAGTACCCTTTGGCATCTCTATTTTCAGATCGCTGTGCCCCACTCTGGCTCCTGGTGTGTTTACTGCTTCCTACTACAGGTCATACCAATGTATAAATAACTGTACATAGAATTGCAATGTTTTCCGAATGTTGTACTAATACATATTTCAATCAATTGACAGACTCCAGAATTGTATTTGTTCCAAGGGTGTTTATTTAAGTGCTAATAAGTAGAGGGGGTTGTGCAATGGGCTGGGGCGATGGTGGAGGAATGTTCAGTTAGAGTCCAGTCTTTTGGTATCACAGTTGCATTGTCCAATGGGGAATAGGAAGTGGAACAATGGCAACTCAAGGTGGACAGGGTGACAGAGTGGGACAGAAGGGTGACAATCAGGAGTCTTATTTCCTGGCAGGGGTCTTGGCAATGTTCTCTGGCTTATGCCTGGATCGCAGGGACCGTTTGCAGGTTGGTTCTCCTTCTGCAGGGGTTGGGGTGCTGGTGGCCTGTTGTTCCTGTGGCAGGGCCTCCTGTCCACTGGCGCCGGCGGAGGTGGAGGGCTGTTCATCGGTGTGGCTAGTGTCAGGGGCCGGTTGTTGTGCCGCTGCCTCCCTCATGGTGTTGGCCATGTCAGCTAGCACCCCTGCAATTGTGACCAAGATGGTGTGCATGTGTTTGAGGTCCTCTCTGATCCTCAGGTACTATCCCTCCTGCAGCCGCTGGGTCTTCTGCAACTTGGCCAGGTCTCCTGGGAATGGTGGTATGCTCCCAGGATCCCTGCAAATGCCTAATGGAGAGTGGGTTCCCTGGGTCTGTCCTCCCCCTGTCGCACAGCAGTCCTCCCAGCTTCCCTGTTGTCCTGTGCCTCTGTCCCCTGAACCGTGCGCCCACTGCCACTGACCCCAGGTCCCTGATTTTCTTGGGTTTGTGGGGTTGCCTGGGGTCCCTGTAGTGGTGGGCACACTGCTGATTGACGTGTCCTGGGGACAGTGGTATGGGCCCGCTGGGTGGGTGCTGTGCTGGTGTTTCCTGAGGGGGGAGGCTCTGTGGTGGTTTGGGACTGTGGAAGGATAACCGATTGTCCAGAGGTCCCTGATGGGCCAGGTTGGTCATCGTGATCCAGGCGTGCAGAGCTGCTGTCATCACTGTGGGCCTCTACTGTGGGGCCACTGGATGTGGCTGGCACCTCCTCCCTCGTGAAGTTGAGTGGGGGTCCTTTGGGGATGAAAATTATTGTATCTGTGTATGCCATCTTGTACATGGGTATGTTTCCCTGTATGGTTGTGATTGCCCTGTCAGCTTTTCCTTGTGTGCGTAGTGATTTTGTGGGCTAGGTGATTCTCTCTAATGGGCATGCTGTGGTGATGGGTGTCCATGCAGGTCTGTGATGGGGTCCATGCATTGGTGTGGCATGCCGGGCTTGGTATTGGGATGGGTGCGTTGTGATAGTGGGGTATATGTGAGGTGGTGGAGTGATGGGGGTGAGAGTAGGGGTAGGAGTTTGTGATGGCATGCAGGTAGGCTGGGGAATATAGTAGTAAAGATTTGACTTACCAGAGTCCAGTTCTCCTGCTACTCCTGCGAGGCCCTCAGGACGCATGATCGCCAAGACTTGCTCCTCCCATGTTGTTAGTTGTGGGGGAGGAGGTGGGGGTCCACCGCCAGTCCTCTGTACAGCTACCTGGTGTCTTGCAACCACGGAACGCACCTTCCCCCGTAGGTCGTTCCACCTCTTCCTGATGTCATCCCGTGTTCTTGGGTGCTGTCCCACGGCGTTGACCCTGTCCATGACTCGCCGCCATAGCTCCATCTTCTTAGCAATGGACGTCTGCTGCACCCGTGATCCGAATAGCTGTGGCTCTACCCGGATGATTTCCTCCACTATGACCCTTAGCACCTCCTCAGAAAACCTGGGGTGTCTTTGGGGTGCCATGGATGGGGTGTGATTGGTATTTGTGAGGATGTGTGGAGTGATGTGTTGTGGTGTGTGCTGTGAGGTGCATGGATGGTGTATGGGTGATGGTGTTCTGTGGCTCAGATTGAGTGGGTGCTCCTGGCTTGTCTCTCTCTCTCTGTTCGCAATCTTTTTTTTTCGTTGAAAGGGTTGTGGGTAATGTGGGTGTGTTTTATAGTGGTCTGAGTGTGTAGGTGTGTGTATGTGTGTGAGGTGTGTGTAGTTTGAATTGTCCAATGTGGTGTAGTTGTGTTAGTGTGTGTGTATTTTGAGCGTGGTGGTCTGTACCACCAACGGTTTACCGCAGTTGAAAGACCGCTGCGGTGACTCGTGGGTCCTGATACTGTGGACGTAGTTTTGTTGGCGTAACAGTGTGAGTTTTGGTACCATCAGTTTATCACTGACCTTTGGTCTGGCGGACCTGTATGGGTGTCTGTATAGTGGCAGATTTCTCTGTGTGGGTCATAATACCCGTAGCGGTATACCGCCACAGTCACGGTATGTTGACGGCCGTCAGCACGTCGGCAGGCGGCATTTACCGCCAGGGTTGTAATGAGGGCCATTGTATTTTATTGTGTAAAAGTACTGTATAATTATAGTGGTATTGCAGGAGCTTTGCATGTCTCCTAATTCAGCCTTGGCTTCTCTGCTACAGCTACCTCTAGAAAGCCTAAGCTGCTAGAACACTGTCTACTTTCACTAATAAGGGATAACTGGACCTTGTATAAGGTGTAAGTACCTTAGGTACCCACTACAAACCAGGCCAGCCTCCTAAAGTATCTCTTAGGGCAGTGGCTGGGATTCCATTCACCAGTAGGTGGTGGAAGTTTCTACTTTCCTCTGGAATCTCCAACTCACCTGTTGAGCCCTTTCTCCATTTGAAAGCTATGATGACCTCCTCATCTTAGGAGTCATCCCAATGACTACACTGGTCACCCATGGTGTTTTGCTAGGGGGTTTATTTTTGGGACAAGAAGTGTCCTTGGTGTGGTGCCCTGTCTACAGTTGTGGCACCTTGCCTTAGTGGCATCCCAGTTCTTACCCTGGTACCCACTTTTGTTTTGGGATATGTCTGGGGGCCCACCCACCTGGACAGGTTTTTGGGGGCCTACAGAGGACTCTTTTTGTTTACTTCTAGGAGTATCACCCACTTTCTCCTGGGGAGGCTTTATAACCTCTTTCTTTTGGTCACCCCCAGTGGATGTTTTGGTTACCCTAGACTTGACCCAGTGGTCTGCCTTCTTTCCCAATTCTTGGGGAGCAATTGGGCCTAGGTCTACCAGATATTGATGCAACTTTTCATTAAAGCAGTCACTTAAAATGTGTTCATTCATAAATAAATTATAAAGTCCATCATAATCATGTACTTCATTTCCAGTTACCCAACCATCCAGTGTTTTCACTGAGTAGTCTACAAAATCAACCCAAGACTGCCTTGAGGTTTTGTGAGCCCCCCTGAACTAAATTCTATACTCCTCAGTGGTGAATCCAAAGCCCTCAATCAGGGTATTCTTCATGAGATCATAAGATTCAGCATCTGCACCAATGAATGTGAGGAGGCTATCCCTGCACTTACCAGTAAACAGTTCCCAAAGGAGAGCTCCCAATGAGACTTTTTTAATCTTCTGGTTCCACAGACCCTCTCAAAGGCTATGAACCACTTGTGATGTCATCACCATCCCCATATTTGGGGACAATCTCTTTAGGGGTGTCAGAATACTCTCTGTCCCTAGTTATTTTGTTGCTGCCACCATTTATGGGTTCGAAACCCATTTCTTTTCTCTCCCTTTCTATAGCTAGGAGCTGTTTCCCCAAAGCTAATCTTTTCCCCATCCTTGCTAAAAGGATGTCTTACTCATTGAGGCTACCCTCAATGTTCACAGAGGAACTGGACTCCTCTGTGGAAGAACCAGAATCTCTGAGTCTGATTTGTGGAGACAGGGGTCTTGGAACCCTGATCTCTCTAGTTAGGGTAGGAGGGGAGGGTTCTATCTCCTGATCCCCAACTTCTTACCCATCTGAAGGGAGGTCTTCCCTTTCAGTAGGGTGATCCCTGGTGTACTCTGCCAAGAGCTCCTAGAGCTTGACCTTGGTAGGGTTGGAACCAGTTTTAATTTTTCTTAGCTTACAGAGGGTCCTTAGCTCTGTCTTTCCTAGATAAAGGTAAGGGGTGAGGTTGAGTCCTATTACCATATCCTCTGAGCTACTCATTATGGGCCTGATTGCTACTTTGGCGGAGGGGGTTAATCCGTCCAAAATGTGATGGATATCCCACCCGCTATATTACGCGTCCATTGTATCCTATGGAACTCGTAATACGGTTGGCGGGATATCTGTCACATTTGGGACAGAGTAACCTCCTCCGCCAAAGTTGTATTCAGGCCCATAGTGTTTCTTTTCTGGTCATTTGTTTGATCTGTTTTTCTGCCTTAGATAAAACTTTGTCATCATATCCTCTTTCTTTGAATCTCTGTTTTGTTTTGTCAATCTGGGCCGAGAAAATGTCAGCAGTACTACCATTTCCACAAAAGGGATATTACCAACAACTGACTTGGGGTGGGCACTTGTTGCATGTAAGACACTATTGCAAGCTGTAGGTTTTCTAAATATTGCACTCTGTATCTTATTGTTTTCTACAAAAAATTATATATACAAAAAGTCTATTCTTTCCTTACTGTGTTGCATACTTATTTTGACATTGTAAGGATTATCATTAAGAAGGGCATGATACATTAATAATTGATCGGCCGTCCCATTCCACAACATGATAATATCATCAATGTACCTCCCCCAAAAGACAATAAAGTCTGCCCAGGGGAGGCATATTTACCCAACGCATGTTCTCTTTCATACCAGCCCATGAAATGGCAAGCATACGATGGAGCGAATCTTGAACCCATCGAAGTGCCCTGTATTTGATGGATCCATCTGCAATTATGTAAGAAATATTTTTTTGACAATAATATGTCAATTATTTCCATGATCATATTATTGTGCTCATAATGGTCCGCTGTTCTAGTATTTAAAAACGACTCAATAGCTCTGATTCCAAATTGTTTTTGTATGCAAGTGTATAGACTATTGACATCCATTGTAACAAACATCAGGTCTTCCGACCATATGAATGTCCTTACTATCTTGTATAAATGATAGTAAATTGCATACCAACTTTTGTAAGGAAGAGTCCACATATTCTGACAGTCTTTTAGTGGGGGAGGAAATGCCAGATATTATTGGTCTTCCAGGCGGAAAGTCACCTCCCTTGTGTATCTTTGGTAGAATATATATACACGGGTATTTAACAAATAGATATTTGTATTCTTCATTGGTAATAAGACCACTTTCACACCAGTCAGTCAATTTCATATTGATATATTCACCCAATCTTTTAATCGGATTATCTGGGATATTTTTATAGCAAGCGGAATCTGCTAATTGTCTGTCTCTTTCCCCAATATAATCACATTGCTCATCACAACCACATTCCTTTCTTGTCTGCTTCTCAGATCACTATTGTTTGGTCAGATTTTAAAGATGATAGAGCTTTCCTCTCTGTTTTAGTTAAATTTCCACTCACATGCTGTTTATTGATCAATTTGTCCAAACATTTGTGTAAATCTTTTGTAACGTTTGTAGCAACAAAAATCAATATTGTGATGTGTTATGACAGTCATGAATTTAGAACGTGACTTTAGTACACTGTTTACATCCAAGTTCTCCTCAATGCCTAAGTCAGCCCTCAAATCATTAATATCCATCAATTCATCATCCGTCAATGACATTATAAGGTGTGATCATATAGATCTGAAACAAGGTGCGTCGGTGCCAGTACATCTTCAGTCTGTGTGCTATCCAGCACCTCCTTAAAGACAGTTGCTCCTTGAAGGGAGTTAAAATAGTCTTTTAATTTAAGTAAACATATGAATTTAAACACATCCACAAAAACATCAACCGGATCATTCATTTGTGTAGGACAAAATCCCAAACCCTTATGAAGTACATCAAATTATTCTTTTTCTATTTTTTGAGAGGACGGTCAGACAGATTTACAATGACCAGTTCACTCTCATTTGTTGAATGGCAATGAGATTCTAGGTTCCTTAGTTCCTCTTGGAACGTGTTTGCACACCTTGACTTACAGGTCGTTTGTTTTTGTTTCCATCACTTCCCACCCCTTCTGGTCTTTGTTCTTTTCGAGTCAGTGTTGTTCCTAAACATAACCTTTCCATTTCTACTAAAAAAATTGATACACCTTGAGAAGTGGATGTAGATGGACTTACTTCATTTGATTTCATACTGTCCAATGAAGTCACAGAGCTTGCACTAGTCAAATCAATATCACTTATTTCTTCTCGTGTTCTTTTTCCTATACCAGGAATTCTCACATTGTCATATTTGCAGGTAAAAGTGTAAATTCTGCCCTCTTTATAATCCAGATTACTTTTCATAACGTCTTGTCACGTAGACATATCTGATAATCCTCCATTATTTTATCTAAGATCTCATAATTCTTTTTAAATAGATCTTTTTGGGGAACATTTTCAATATCTTTCTCCATTCTATCTATATCCACTTGAAGTTTCCTAACCTTTTTGTCTGTATGTTTTATTAGTATGCGCATCAGTGTAAATGATGCATTCTGTACATTTTCCTCCCATTCTTTGAGAGATTCATCATCCAAGTCGTCGAAAGTTTGGAAAATGAGGATTCTCAATCCTCTAGGAATTTTACAGTTATCTAAATATTTGTTTTTTTAATTGCTCCAACTTTTGAAATTTTACTTTTAAACTGTCAGAACTCTGCTCTTTTGCACCCATTACATTGTGTCTCAATTGATTTGAAAATAAGTCCCTTGCCATTTCTTCTTGCTTATCTTTGAAAAGTGACATATTTATGCAATATTACTAGAGTGGGGTAGTGCGAAATACCGTTATTAACTTAATCTTCTAAGAACTGAACAGCAGCAGGCTCATAATCAACGCACCTACCCCAATGTTTCTACAAGTATGAAAAAATTCAAAGAGGATTTATTATCCTTTGTGTGCACTCATTGGATGACTGCTACTGAAGCAGTAACTTGGGTTGTGGCGGGCAGCTCTGAGGCAGGATCAGAGAATGAGATGGCATCTGAGGGAAAGGAGCAGAATCTGGGAGTGATTTTTCAGAGTCCCATCCGACGACACCTCTTCCAGTGATTCTGAGGGAGATGATGAGGACTGTCATACTGTCCCTTTGCAAGCACAGTCTGCAGCAGGACAACAGCGTGTTAGCCCAACCCAGAGACTAGGTGTATGCAGCAGCAAGCACAGACGGAGTGCTCTCTTGGCAGGCACCCAATTTAGCTCAGCCCCAAAGTCCACCTTTTACTGGTGAGGCTGGATGTAAAGTTGATACGGTCAACTTTTTGCTAGTCAACTACATTGATCTCTTTTTGGATGTTGACTTCCTTACAAATTGTGCAGCAAACAAATGTACATGCAGAACAATTTCTGAGGGTGTATGTAGGCACTGTAGGGCCCTGTTCTAGGGCACGCCAGTGGATTACCACTTCGCTGGAGGATTTGAAGATATATTTGGGTCTTATGTTCAAAATGGGGTTAATGCATAAACCCACATTGCAGTCCTACTGGACGAATCGCATGTTTGGGTAACCCCCATCCTTGCACCGTACATGAGCAGAGTTAATTTGTTGCTATAGCAGTGCATATTATCTTTCAGTGAAAACTCTGCTGCATTGCTCTGGGACCATCCAGACCATGACAGGTTGTTCAAAATTCGGCCTGTCGTGGAACATTTGTCTGCCAGGTTTCCAGAGATCTATACTCCTGGAAAGAGTATAGCAGTAGATGAGTCCTTGATTCCGTACAAAGGGGAACTGCTGGTCAGACAGTACATTGCGAGCAAAAGAGCTCGCTATGGCATCAAGCTGTACATTTTGTGTGAGAGCTCTTCTGGCTATGTACAGCTTGAAAGTGTATACAGGGAAGGACTCCACGCTAAACCCTGTAGGTTGCCTACCACATTAGGGGGTCCCAGGGAAGATTGTATGGGAGCTTGTCCTGCCACTCCTTCACAAAGGTTATAACCTTTATGTGGACAATTTCTATACAGGAGAAGAGCTGTTCAATGAGCTCTACAAAGCTGGCACTGTGGCCTGAGGTACAGTTTGTTGTAACCACAAAGGATTCTTGCAGAAGCTTGTTCGAAAGAAGCTCCAGAAATCCCAGAGTACTGCGTTGCGTTCCAGTGCTCGCAGTCAAGTTCTTGGACAGGCGTGATGTATCCGTGCTTACTACAATTCATGATGAGATCAATTCCCCCATCATGATTTGGGGTCAGATGACCAAAGTCCACAAGCCCACCCATATACTTGATTACAATAAGTGCATGGGCGGGGTGGACAAGAAAGACCAGGTTCTTCAACCATACAATGTGCGTCGTAAAACCTGCCCTTGGTACAACAAAACTGTTTACCCACCTGATCCAGATGGCAACATACAATGCATATGTTGTTTCTTCTCATACAACCACAGGAAGACTCATACCTTTCCTTGATTTCCAGTTGTCATTGAATGCCTCACTGCTGCTACAGAAGAAGAAGCCTCCATTTCATAGGTTCTGGAGGATATGGCAAGGCTACAGGAGTGTCAATTTGCTGACTGCATTCTTAAAACACCCAAAAAGGACTGTCCTTGTCATTGCTGTACAGTGTGCTCGAAGCACAGAGAGCGGCAGGAGAGTCATTATTACTCTCCTCAGTGCCCATCTAAGTCAGGCCCCTGTTTCCCCACTTGCTATATGTTGTATTATACTAATGCAAAGTTTTAGGAAATCGGCTGAGGTGGAGCTGCCGTTGGGTAAACCTTTCAGTGGCTGTGCATGTATACCAAACGTCCATAGGCCACTGCTTTTTAGTCAAGTAGCCACAGAATTTTAGTTCATCTACTTGAGGAAATCATGGACTTTCGTATTGCCTGCTCAACACCTTTATCCACTGTCAGAACGTGGTAGGTGTTCCGTTCGATTAATGTGCATTATAGTCCCTACACTGCACATATGCAACATTGTCATTGAATACCCTGTGTGACAAAATATTAGAGGTGTGACTGAATTTTGAAGTGATTGTGCATGCTACGCAAAGACCACCATGACTGCCAATGAGAACCAGAGTAAGCATAGTAAGTCAAAGAAATGTCCTGTGGGACATATTTACTAACATTTCTACTTGTTTGAAAGTGTGTAAACTCAATTTGTAGCTTCACTTCCAAAGCAAAAGTAGAAGTGTTGGTTTAGGAAAATGGCTCCTTGTTGCAATTACCCCCCACTTTGTGCCTGATGTTGATGCTGACTTGACTGAGAGTGTGCTGGGACCCTGCTAACCATGCCCCAGCACCAGGGTTCTTTCACTAAAAATGTACTATTGTTTCCACAATTGGCAC